>NW_026461160.1:0-66740 GCF_021730395.1 Mercenaria mercenaria | reverse complement strand
GATCTACAACCGAGACACGAAAAATACTATCGTCTCCTTAAATGAGACAATATGAAACAAAAATAAAGACAAGAGGTCATTTCTTATTACAAAAAGACTTTCCGTTATTGTACACTGATGCAATGATTAAGGTATCTTAAAAGGTCGTATGGTCCTTCGCAGACGAAAATACATAAAAAGAATTACATGTATATACCAATGTGCATGTCTGTATCTAAACGCATTAAAGTTTAATCAGGTCTGTTTTCAAAATGCTGTACCAGAAATGTTTTTGAGTTTCAAAACCATCTGACTTTTGTCGAGCCCGCTTGCGGTCACAATGGCTGTTCGTTGTATGCGTGTCCATCCGAGTGCATCCGGGCTCACTTTTCAATGGATCAAGGGCTTCTTACATGTAAATAACTTGGCACAAATGTTTGCATTTGTGACTCGGTGTGTCAGTAAAAGAACCAGATTGGTAGCTTAAACGTCAAGTTCATACTTAGAGATCAAAGGTCAAAACTTTGTGCAGGCTGTAACTCAGTCATGTTGTGAGTGTTTCTTAAAAAACTTGGCATAATTTTTCGCCTCAATGAGACAGTATGTCATGCATAAGAACTTGAAAGGCCGATGTCACACTTAGGGATCAAAGGTTAAAAGGATAAAGTTTCCCTTGTGTGGGCTGTAACTTAGCCTAGGATGGAGATGTTCTTAAATAACTTGGCGGGAATGTTTGCCGCAATCTGTTTTTTAAAAATATCATATAAATGTTAGTCCTGTTGAAAGATAAAGGAATCGACATGTTTCCCCTGGGCACCTAGTTTCCGTGTAAATAATACATATAAACAGTTTAATTGGTAGGCTCATCTACATTTGCCACAACCGTTACAAAAAATACAAAACCGAGAAATATGTCAGCACCAAGCCGATGCCTTTTTCTGGATCAATAAAATCATTCCTGGTTTTACCTAGTACATCCTCTCTGTCCAAGAAACCAGGGTGCACCTCGTGCAATAGCACGATATTTTTTCATTGCTGAAGTGCTGAAGAAGTCAAGGAGTCGCAAGATTTGTAACTCTGTTGTAACTTGTTTTGTAATTAAAACTGATCAATATTTGTCAAGGAACATAATACATATTTTGAAAAAAATATAATTTGCGTGACTTAATTGAAGCGATTTACAATTTTTGTCGCTCTCTTAAAACTCGTTTAAATAGACATATTTTATTTTATTTTTTAAAGAATCTGATACACTAATTGATCGTCTAAATCTGTAACAGACTGTTTGAAAATAACGGTTTGATTTTACATGATTCGGACATACACTACTTACACTTCCTTCTGAAGATCAATGTGTTGTTATATGATCTTTCTTTAATTTTTAAGATATCATATATCATATCATTACCTTTGTAAAATTCTGCCAAATTTCAAAATCATATATTTAACAGACCTGTCCTTTTCAGACACAAAACTCAGCCATAGAATACCTGAATACAAAACCCGCCATTGATAGCGGTAAGATTTTTTTCATTTCCTTGCACTGTAAAGACGAGCTAATTACAGCAATTTTAGATATTGCTATTGTATAAACTTTATATCTTGTGGAAATGGTGCAGGCTGCAATTCGTAAGATATTCCTAGTAAAATATTTATAATTAATAGGTTATAAAAATATATAGTAACTAAGTCAAATCATAGGGCAGCAAATAATCAGTTGTTAATATATGTTGCCCTGCAAATCGTTTATTCGCCGACGTCACAGACAAACTACATGTATGTAGAATGTCTTTTGTTAAAACGTAGACATTGTAAGACAATATATCCCATATATTGATTTTTCAATTGCTATTTCGTTTAAATGATTCGTGTATCAATGATTTGTAAATAATTTTAGGAGTCAGGCAGTTCACTCAATGTTTCAAACTAAAAACTATCAGCTTGGAGATACTATAACTTAATTATACTTAAATGTTAAGCCTATGTCCTCTTAATTGAAGCTGTTATTCAACATGATTACACTGGCTCCTGGAAGCTCAGTGTCTATATGCTGTAACATATAGCATTAAACTACAATATAGGTATGAACCCAATGCCTTGTCTGTACTTCGCCAATTATGTTATTCCCCCTCTGTATGCTAGGAATCTGCTACTTTTTTAACAGATGAAAAAACAATGTGTTCCGATGCTCAGCCTGTATTTGCTATTGTCTATGCCTTACACCAGGATGAGTTACAAGTTGAATGCACGATGTGTTTTTACCAATCGATGGAGACAGAATGACCTTACCGTTATCCGTCTACATGTCTATACCCCAGCAGAGGGGCCTCCTTGGCCTCCGTGACCGGGTGGTTAAGGTCGCTGACTTCATATCACTTGCCCCTCATCGATGAGGGTTCGAGCCTCACTTGGGGCGTTGAATTCTGTGTGTGAGGAAGCCATCCACCGCTTTAAGGAATGTCGGTGGTTCTACCCAGGTGCCCGCTCGTGATGAAATAATGCACGAAGGGACACCTGGGGTCTTCCTCTACCATTCAAGCTGGAAAGCCGCCATATGACCTATGATGTGTCGGTGCGACGTTAAATGCAACAAAACATACCCTAGCAGAAGTTTGTTTTGATAAAAATTGTTTCGGATTGGTCAAAATTCATACATAGCATTTTACATTGAGTGCTTTCTCTAACTAAAAAACGCCTTGGTAGCCTAGTGATAAAGCGTCCGCTTCGAGTGCGGGAGGTCGTTGGTTCGATCCCCGGCCGCGTCATACCAAAGACGCAAAAAAATGGTATACTAGTGGCTTCCTCGCTTGGCGCTCAGCTAGGCCTGGTCATCCGGGTGTCAATAAAATGTGACTGGATGGGGTTTCATGTCACGTGTCTACGGCGTGATATTCCAGTGAGGCAGCACTATAATGTTGAGCATAGTACTCACTGCTACAAGTAGACACCGTCGTTTATATGACTGAAAAATTGTTGCAAAAGACGTTAAACCCGAACACACAAACACACACGCACACGCACGCACGCGCGCGGGCACGCTCACACACGCAGACGCACATATTCACACACATATTCTCTAACAAAAATGCTGAAAGCCTTTTACAATTGTGTATAACATAGTGCGTGGTGCTGGGATCCATTTATCATCCTAATTAGCCAAAAAAAGCCGTAGTAACCCATATCCTATAATAAACAATACATGTAATTTAACAATTAATACAGCAACGGTAGCATGAAAGCGGAAAATCAATCATTATATGTGTTTTTGTGTTGCGTCATAAATATATCAAATATTCGAATCGTCCTGACAAATAGCTCTGTTGTAGATCGTCCGCTTCGAGTGCGGGAGGTCGTGGGTTCGATCCCCGGCCACGTCAAACCAAATACGTGAAAAATGGTACCAGTGGCTCCCTTGCTTGGCGCTCAGCATTAAAAGGACAGAAACTGACCTCTTCTCTCATACTCTCGTGGCGATTGATTCCATCAGGAATGAGGTGTCGAGAGTGATTAATATATGTTGTAGAACTTCCTTCACAATCGACCTAAAAATAAATTATGTATAAACTAAACAGCTCTTTTCTCAAGAAAATACTCTTTGTTTTTCATTAACTTTAAGAATTATTTGCACACAAATCTGTTTTAGCTACGATCTTTATAACCAATGCCTTGACCTTTTCTGTTATGACGATGTGGTCCTCTATTCATGTTCTTGTTTCTGTTCCATCCTCTATCGTTGAAATCGGGTGTCTCTGGTCTGACATCAGATTTTCTCCAGTTTCCTTATGTTCTATCTTATATACGCTTGCGAACCATCTCTACCATCATCGCTTTTTGATGCCAGTATAGTCTGAATTTTTTGGCATACATCACATGGTCGACAAAACTGTGTTACTTCATTTGATATACCAGGCCTGTGAAAACTTGTTCGTATTTCATCAAGTGACTGTTCAGTTGATAAGTGTGCCCCGACTATTGATTCATGATCTAATGTTATATCACTTCTCCTGAATTGTATAGCTACTATTATCTGTTTAATAAATTTGTCCTTCTTCTCCTCGAGGGTTCTATATTATACATTTTTCCTCACACGGTCTCGTAATTTCTATATCTGTTGCATTTTGAATTTGCGACATCTCAATTGCAGCAATATCTGCGCCGGATGAAAACTTTCTTTCATAGCTGGTTTTCCAATTTACGACTGGTTTATCTGATACTCCTTTTATATCTCCGATTATTATATCGCATATCATGTTTAGCAGAACTATCGCCTCAATTTCACATGTAAAATATGGCGTATCAACTTTTATCATAAACCTATATGAATTCTGTAAACAGTGGGCTCTTATTTCACAAATAATATGAACAGTCAGAAAAAAATCCGTTTTATACCTTTTGTATCGTATGTTGCCGGACAACTTTCATTAAATTAGATATGCATGACCTGACACGATTCTATAAATAGCGCACATAAAAACATCAATAAGTTTCATGTTCACATCGATAAACATGGAAGATTTCCTTCAATAATTAAAAAACAAGTACACATTTGAAGGTATAATATAAAAAGGTCATTATAACAGTAGCAAGATCCAGGATTTTGTATTCGGCTCTCGTGGATTTTGAACAGTTGGATCACACTCGTGGCTTGCGCGCCTCATGAGATCAGATCTCAGACTAGCAAAAATACACTTGAGCCGAATACAGCATCCCGGATCGAGCTATAATTATAGTAACCCTATTATATCTTTGCAGCAGGAATTGTCCTTGTACGTACATCAACTGGAACCATAAGATACATCTCGTTTAACATTTGATTTTCTGATACGACAGTGACAACTCTGTCTCTCCTAAATCCTAGATTTCCTTATCAACTGTATATATATCCTTTCTTAAACATCAAGCTCCTTTTACTGGTTGTTTAATCAATGACACAGATGTTGGCATTGATCGACATTGATTTTCATTCATAAAGTACAGATCACGTCCGACTTTGAAGTCAGAAGGTCAAAGACCAATGTCACAATGACCTGGAACAGTTGCATACTTTCTGGATGATAACTTGATATATCTGATAAATATAGGAAGTATTCTTAATGGCCGGGCCGCGGGGGCCGGTCTGTTACTGTTTGCATCTAGGGACGCGTTACTTCCCTAACATTAATCGATAATCAAATACTTGTGTAAAACAGACGGAACCTTGAAAGGGGACAGGGTCGAGATGAATTAATGACCGCTGACTAAGTTTGTACCTTTTATGTATAAAATACCTTTATCGCCTCGCAGACCTTTATCGTATTAATGTACCTTTAATGTACAAACTAATTACTCCTTTAAATGCACTCTGGTTTCTTTTATGAGTAACCCTTTAGGTTAAAAGGAAAATTCAAGCTTACTAAACGCGCTTGAGGGGGGCTTTTGTTAGAACGGGAACGGTAATATTAATATATACAGTGACAGACCATAAATAATACAAGGAAATTCTACCTGACGAAAAAAACGGCTGCTTTGGTCAAGGGGATGTCCAGAAGTGATTAACCGAGCTAATTTAAATATGTAGGACCAAATGAGCCAAAGTTCGGTGCCTACGAGCTAATTTGATCATATTATGCTTATAACATTTTGGTTTACTATTGCTCGTTTAATTGGCTGAGGGTTGCTGGGTTATGCCAGTATGGCAGCCTCTATGGCCGGAGACAAAATGGCGGGCAAGGAGCAAATATTCTAGGAAATTCGGCACTTATTTGTTAATATTAAGCAAACTACCGGAATCAATGAATAGATATTTGGATGACATATAGACATGAATGAGCATTATCGATAACATGTTTTTTCCAGCATATCTTCAAGGAGAAAGAAAAAGGGGAAAACTTTCACGGTACATTTTTGGACTTAAATGTTTATGGGCTCATGCAGACAGGACCGTTTCACTTACCCTACGCTTTAAAAGTTCGTCCCGAACTTTATGATTTTAATAACTGCATTAACATGTAACCTGTATCATATGTAGGCGATCACCAACAAATTAAACAATATTTTAATTATACCTCATTCATAGCTAGGAATTATGAACTTGACTGTATAATATTTAACAGTACACATATTTGGAACTTCATGACGTTAGGCAAAAGTAAATTGTACTTAGCTGCAGAATCATAGTCGGAATATACCTTATGAACTTAATCGTACATAAAAACATTGATAAAGAACAGAATATCTTATAGTTTTACTTCACCTGACTGTGTGAATTGCCAATTAACTCAGAATAGGGCCACGCGGCATGACGTAATACAGCGATCGACAACTAGTGAATTTCAAAGAAGCTGATATTTACGGCGATTTTTTACAGAACTTGCGGGACAATTTGATGAAGTGAAGGTAATTACATCAATCAAATCATATTTAGAATTGTTAAAATAGCGTGTATAGACTGACTAGATTAAATGTGTTAAATGTAAAATAACATCGAATTTACTGTAAGTTATTCTATGCATAAAGTGATTTTGATATTTAGATCTAGTGATCTAAAATTAATAGAAAAAATTAAGTTTTCAGAAACAATTAAGTTTTAAGGTGAAAAAATTGACTGGAATAATATTCAGGTCTAGATCTATCTGAAATTCTTAACACTTGCAAAAACTTAAGTCAGGTAAGTGAACAGTACTAAATATTTCATACAATGTCTAAACATTTATCTGTCTTTCAGGCGTCTTGAGGATATGTCACGCTCACCAGAGAATACTTAGTACCATCCGACAGAATTTCAGTTTCTTCCTTCTTAACGTTGGTGGTCTTCTGTGGCGTAATATTCACGATTCTACGGTCAGAGTTTCCGAATGGGTTGCAGGAGAGGGAAGGGGCATCTGTAAAATAGTAGATAGGGTCGGTGCTGGGCTTTGGTCTAATTGGCCTGACAGTTGTGTTCTTTGAAGCTGACGATGACGACGACGAAGAGGAAGATGAGGTGGAAGACGAAGATAACGACGATGCCGAAGAAGAGGTGGATGCCGAAGTGCTGGATGCAGAGCTATGGATGTTTTTTTCTTTTTTGCAAATTTTTCTATAGATTGGATAAATTCCTCAGGGTTAAAAAGTTCCACGCAATCAGACTCAGGAATTTCAAAATCATCCATGATTGACAGAGATTTGTCATGATGGATGTTTTCAACATATTTGAGCATTTACGATTTCCGTGTGCTTGTAGTTGCGTATCTGCAATGTGGGCAACGCAGCAGTTCCACGGGTTGGTGTTTTTCTTTCTTATGCCTTAGAAGGCCTCTTCTTGTTTCATAGATTTTGGGACAATCCGTACAACTGAGACGGCTATTTAGCGCTTTTAATGGATGGGACATCAGCTCCATTTAGGAAGGTAGAGGTCGTGACATCATACAAATAAATTCTGAAAAGATAAAAAACAACTATGAATGACAAAAATAACTATGACCACTGAATCTACTTACATTTTACTGATTTAGAGAATTCACTGGACAAACCATTTAATCAACTTCCCTTTGTAAGGTTTCAGGCGATGTGATGTGATGTGATGTACTATTTTTGGGGAAGTCGTAGGAGACAATTAAATCTGAGAAATGACATCACTTAATTTTTTGATAACTTTATATGGACCATCCCAGCGTAGCATTAGGTTTTTTTGTTAACTCTTTACTTTTAGTAAATGTTCTGAGCCAGACATGTTCATTTTTGTGAAATAAATATTTATGTGCTTGTCGTACAAACGTTTCTGTTTCTCACATGATTGCACGAGATTTGCAAGTGCTTTTTCATGCAGAAGTTGCTTTTTTTTTCTGCCCTAAATCCTGAACATATTCGTTTTCACTTTTGGGCTCGCAGTGTGAGGGAAAAATAAGGTCAATTGATATCTATTTCACGGTCCAACATCATCATGGTTCGGGTGAATTTTAAGCTTTCATGTTGGGAGCTACGATAGGCCATCATAATAAATGGGAGTAGTTGGTCCCAATTCCTCTGTTTAGGAGCAACATACTTGCTTAGCATATCTGCCAATGATTTGTTTATTCTTTCTACAAGGCCGTCAGATTGCGGGTGAAACGGTGGAGTGCGTCTCGGTTCGATTTGCAGGGCCTTGCATAAGTCTTGAAATAAATGGAATTTGAACTGGGAACCTTGGTCTGATATTATTTCACGTGGGAACCTGAAACGAACAATGAAGAGGTGTGGCTACAGATTTAGTACTTATGTCCTTTATAGGGTAAGATTAACACCAACGAGTAAAGTAATCTGTCACAACTAAAACATATTTGTTGCCAAGGCTAGTTTGTGGAAAGGAGCCTAAAATATCAAGGGCAATCCGTTCCATGTGAATTCATACAATATATGTCTGCATGGGCACTTTTTGGCTGTTTGGAGGAATTTTACGGGCTTGACATAACTGACATTCTTCACACTTCTTTATTACATCATTTTTATAACCCACCCAATAAGATCGACTATGCACTCGGGCTATTGTTCAAGTTACTCCTAAATAGCCACAACAAATCTTATCCTGTAACGATTCTAATATCTCTTCGCACCATATTTCAGGCAATACTAATTGCAGACATGGGGCTAAATTTTCCACTACGTACCATTCACGATATAGTTCGTTTTATTAGCTCACCTGAGCCGCCTGAGCCATAGGCTATTGTGATCACTCACCGTCCGTCGTCCGGCGTCCGTCGTCCGTAAACTCTTACTTTAAACGACATCTCTTCATAAACCGCTAGGCCAATTTCATCCAAACTTCACAGGAATGTTCCTTGGGTAAAGCTCTACAAAAATATTTCAAACAATTGAATTCCATGCAGAACTCTGGTCGCTAGAGCTTAGATATTTGGTGTGAAGCATTGCCAAGTAGACCTCTACCAAGTTTATTCAAATCATAACCCCGGGGTCAAAATTGATTTTACATAGGAAAATCTTAAAAATCTTCTTCTGAAAAACCAGAAGCCCTAGCGCTTAGACATATGACATGTAGCATTGCCTAGTGAACCTCTACTAAAGTTGTTTAAATCATGATCCCGGAGTCAAAATTGACCCCGCCCCAGGGATCACTTGATTTTACATAGATTTCTATAGTAAAATCTTCAAAATCTTTAAAAAAATAAACCAGAAGCCCTAGAGCTTAGACATTTGACATGTAGCATTGCTTAGTAGACCTCTAAAATATTTGTTCAAATCATGACCTCCGGGTTAAAATTGACCCCGCACCAGGGGTCACTTGATTTTACATAGAAAAATCTTCAAAATTTCCTAAAAATAAACCAGAAGGCATAGATCTTAGATATTTGATATGTAACATTGTCCAGTAGACTTCTACAAACTTTGTTCAAATCATGATCCCCAGCGTCAAATTGGGCCTGCCCCAGGGTTTACTTGATTGATTATAGGAAAATTTTCCAAAACATGTCTAGAAATAAACTAGAAGGCCAAGAGCTTAGATATTTGGTGTGTAGCATTATCTCTTCCAAGTTTGTTCAAATCATGACCCCGGGGTCAAGCTGAAATGCAAATTTTCATAACAACCATCTAACCAGGTTAGCGATATAGGGCCATCATGGCCCTCTTGTTTTAAGATAAGGCGGTCTCATTGATGCCAGTTATAATTTATTGAGGCTGGATGATAGGAATTTTCAAGTGGGTTTTACGGGTGACTTAGATTTCCATTCGCGCACTATACTAATGTAAGGGTCACAGATTAGGGCCCTTTTAATATCCGCGACGGACTTTACTGAAAGTCAATTCGTACTTGAGAATTTTCATAAGGATTGATGTCATGGTTATTACCACGAAGTATTATATGTCTAAGTCTTTGGGAAGCACCCGATTTTTCTAAACACGTAGCTTGGGCATCATTTGTTCTTTTCTCTCACAGTTGGAACAAGAATCACAGTGCCGTCGGAACAGGGTTGGCATTACCTGATAACCTACCAGGGCGATATTTGATACGTTGCTACGCCATTACAAACACCAAATGGGAGCACGTTAAATCGAAAAAGGCCAAATGGGGAGGCAAAGGCTGTTTCTCTGCATCTTTGGGATGCATTCCTACTTGCCAAAATCCTTGTTGCATATCTGCAACTGCAAAGTAAGAACTTCCTCCCTGGGCATATCAAAAATATCGTCGGCACGAGGTAATGGGCATGAATCTCGACGCGACCATTCAATAACTTGCCTGTAATCCATGCAAACCCTTGGTGCAATATTGGGACGTTCAACTTAAACAATGCTACTTGACCATGGACTAGTAGAAGGCTCTGTTATGTTATTTTCAAGCATAGAATCAATTTCTTGCTTAACAATTCGTTGCCTGAGTGGAAAGGTGCTCTATCTACCATTTTTTCAACGTTGAGAAAATCGTTTCCAAAGTTTAAGTAGTTTCTAGTTTCTTTATTTCTGGGTAAAAACGATAATAAAATATATATACTTGTTTCTTGCGTTTAGTTTATTATGACTGTAAATGTGTTTTGATACTATTCATTTTAACTTTTCCGCAATTATACATTTTTTCACTTTGGAGATAGAGCAAATTTGACAAAAGTAACAAAAATGTCAAAGGTGTATCGCTCTCCCAGGAGATGGAGCACAGTGAGATTAAGAAATTGTACATGGCGGAAAATAATAGTTATCATATTGAAATCAGGCCAATGAATTTCGAATGACCTTTTAAACAGTAATGGCAGTCACTGTAATCATTTTAAATTTCCAGGAGGATTAGTTCTCCTTTCACTTGCGTTATCGTCACTGACACAAGTATAGGCCGTATTGTAACGTTCAAGCTTTTCATGGTGGAGAAAGGCGCTAGGTGCATTATTTTTGGCACGTGTGGACACATAACTTTCACATGTCAGCTGGATGGCATATTTTCATGAAATAATTTTACACACAAAGAGAGATTTCGAACATTGGGTTTATTTTCCAAATTCTTCACCATGCTGCCCAACAACAAAATGATTTTGAACTTTGATTACTCAATAGCAGCAAAGTAAGTTTCTCCATGAGGTTTATCTGTAGGCATTAAATTTAACAAAGTACTAAACATTATAACAATACATAATAACATTGAGGTCTTTGCAACTAAATATTATCAGTAAAAAATATTCTCTTTTACGAAACAACCGTTTTTATATTATTCTCAATTTCCTGCATGTAACTGGTTACTGAATCAAACTTTCTCAGTTATACCCATACCCTTTAGCAAAACACAAACAATGTTATATTCATGTCTATTTAGCTGATCTGAACTTTATGATCTATTAGTATAAACGGATAGTCCGGCGTCCATCGTCTTGTGTCAACATTTGTCTTAAACATCTTCTCTTCTGATACTACAGGTCACAATTATTCCGAACTTGGTCAGTAGTTTTCTGGCATAGACTTTTACGTTTGTTCAAATGTTAACCTTGATCCTTTTTGGGGGCTGCCAGAGTTAAAAGAAATAGAAAAATATTTAAAGAACTTCTTCTCATGAACCATTGATGGATCTTCGTCAAATATAGTCTGTAGCATCATTATAACATACTCACCTACTTTTCTTCACATGGTGGCACTTGGCCTTTTTAATGACTAAAATTAGAAACACCTTATAACAATTTCTTCTCATTAAACGCATAATGGATCTTCGTAGCATCATTATATGCCCCCCTTAAATTTGTTTAAATCTAAGCACTTGGGATTTTTTTCAGGGACCACTAGAGCTAAAAAAGAAAGACCTTTAGAAGACTTCTAAGGAAACGCTCAATGGATCTTTTTCAAACTTGGTCTTGAAGAATTGTTGTTATATTTTTGTTGGGTTTAAAGTCTCACTGACACAATTATAAGTCATATTGTGACTATTCTAACTTTGTTGGTGGAGAATGTCCCCAGGAGTCCCTTCGTGTATTATTTCATCACGAGCGGGCACCTGGATAAAAAACATCGACCTTCTGTAAGCCGGCTGGGTGGTATTCTGACAAAAAGACCTCAACGCCCCGGGTGATGCTCTCATAATTTTAAGGGTTACCAGAATCAACAAAATAATACATGCCTTTAAATGATTCCTTCTCATGAACCACTAGATGGATGTTCATAAGACTTGGTCTAGAGATCAGAAAAAGGTTCTTTCTCTAATTTCGTTTGGGAGCATTTGGTCCCTTTTAGGGGCCACTTTGTCTGCAAATAGATATACCTTCTTCTCATGAGTCGCTTCATGGAATTTCATCAAACTTGGCCTGTTGGGTCATCAAAATGTTCTCTCTTAACTTTATTCAATCGGAAGCAGTTTGCTCCTTCCAGGGTGCACAGCCCGACCCGCGGCATCAGCTAATAGACGTTTTCGTGGTTCCGAGAACGTGGTGCATTGTGCGTACTTTGATTACTATTTACATTTCGGTTAAATGCCGAACTATGGTAATTGGATGCATTTGATTCACGGTGTTATAGTTGTTCTGGTTAGCGACACCGCGCTTCGCGTTATACTTGTTTCGGGTAAGTGAGGGACAAGCTCTCATTAAAAAGCCACGCATCAGGGGTTCGTTTTTGGACCTGTGGCTGTTTATTTACCGCCATTTAACGCAGCAAAGCTTCAATATCATTGAGTCGGCGATCAGTCTCGGGACCTTGGGAACTCTGCGTTTTCCCTGCATGTTTCGTTTACCTGCCTAAGACCCGAGAATTTCGTTGAATGTGACCACTTTTTGTAATTCTGTATATTCATCTCGCATTTAAGTTAATCGCTTCGTCTATAGTTTTAGTGGCACCCTGGTTGATGAAAAATTCCATTTCGCTATCGTTCAATGAATCTATAAAACATTCCTTTGATAACTGGTCAACTAAATTCAGGGGCGCATCTGGGTAGGCTAAATGAGCGAGTCTTTTAATATATTATGCAAGGGCTGGAAAGGGCTCATCTTGTTTCCTTAACTCCCTGGGGCCGAAATGCGACTATAGGCGTTATATTTTCTACCCCTGTAGCGTCGATATGCGACTATACGCGCGTTATCAGGACTCCCCAGGACGGCGATTGACGAGTATAGTCGCGGCACCGAGATCATGATGATTGCGATAAGTACTTGTTGATTTTTGATAATCTTGACAAAAGCAAAATTTCTTTGCATACTGGCTATTATTTCTTTGATGTAATAATTACTAGTTGTGCTAATAATTAGTTCCCTTGTTAAAATAAATGTCTGTAACTATGCGGTAATGTAAATGAAATAAAAAGACGATATCCGCTGTGTTTCGTTCATACTGTATTTCAAAAGAGTAAAATAATGTCGTCGGCCAGAGATCTTTCTTAAAATGATGAAAATATTTATTTATTATCATGCTGATTCTGAAATATCAGTTCCGTCGGATGATGATTCCGACGATGCGATTCCATTATCAGATAAATGAATGGTCGGAAAATGTTAAGTTTTAGAAGGCTTAACTATTGGTACACTTACATTACATACGATACAAATGGATAAAAAATAACACAACAAAGCGTGTTTCATAAAATACAAAAAAGTATATGTATATAAACGCATGTTTGTAACTTTAATAATTATTCAAAGATGGATGTAAATATTACAACTTAACTGTCTCAGCGCGTGACACACAACATTTTTGTACATGTTTAGAAATAGATTATACATGTACATCAAAATAAACCACTGATATTAACACAAAACGGGTGTAAATTTATGTAATGCTGATGTAAATAATCAGTGTTAATGATGCATTTCTATTTATGGGAATTTAATGTTCAAATATCTATTAAACGCAGTAGGTGTGTTAAAATTATGAACATTTCGAAGTGAAAATTTCAATGTATATTTCAGTTTACACCCAAGTTAATCATGATTTCAGTTTACACCCAAGTTAATCCCTGCATGATTTCAACTGACTGTATGCGAGTGTGATTATGATAAGGTTAGATAATGTTCTTCGACGTCAGGTGGTAATTCTTATCCCGCCGCAGCAGGTATGTTAGGATATCGGCCTCGGGGAGTTAATCTTTGTTTCATTTGTGCTCTGAAAAGATCTGACAGGTTTTGGAAATCAAACCTGCTTGATAGGGCGATTACTAAACAATGGATGTCCAGTCAGATTTCAGCAAGCAGATCGTTGAAGAATGCCTGTGCGCTTCCGTTTAGATAACAGGCTAGCATAGATGTTTTCATTTGATTATCCCAGCCATTAGTGGCAGCTGCTATTTCAAACTGAACAAGATAGTCTCTTAAGCTAGTTGCACCGTTATACAAGTGTACTTTAACTCTATCATTGGCTCGACCATAACTCTCATAACAGGAAGGGCGTGACTGAGAATACAGGGGTAGTTCCTTTTACGGAGGTGGCTTAGATTAGTTTTAGGGGCAATGCTGGCATAGGGGAAAACTACTTTGCACTTGTTTTAAGGGGGGGCCTACATTTTGGTGTTTTTAGTCCATGTTTAAGGGACTTTTTGTATGCTGGGAAGATTTTTTTTTAACTTTAGGGTCAGGTTCTAATTAACCCTCGGGTTTTCCCAAGGGGGATATTTCAGTTCTAAATAAGAAAACCCAATTTTATCTTTTAATGTTTGTGGGATTTCCCAATATTTTTTAAAAAGTCTAAAAAACTTTTATTTAAAAATTTTTGGTACAAATTATTTTTTTTTGGGTTACATTTTGGGGGGGGGAGGCCAGTAGTTCGGGAGCTTTCCCCAGTAGAAAGGACGCCTTTGTATGCATGTAATGGCGATCTTTTTGGGACTAGATGATTTTTTCGCGTACCCAGTTTTTCATTACCCATATAAATTTAAAAGGGGGAACTATCGGGGTTTATCTTTTGACGCCATTTTTTTAAGGGTTAATTTTAGAGGGGGAAAAGATAGTGGGTATTCATATCAATAAATTCTTGGTAAATTTAAAACTTTTAAAAAAGGGGACGGGATTGAAATAAAAAATACCCAGTCCCGCTGCCCCCAAATTTGTGGACCCCCCTATGGAAAAAGGGTTTTACGAGGAGAAAAACTTTAAAAAGGAAAGCTAACCCCCTAAAATTACGGGGGTTTTAGGGGGGGAAAAAAACGAACGAGGGCCCTTTGTACATGAGGAAAAAAAATCGACTTACTTTTTTTGTTGTTAAATAAACAACACAAGTACATTGTACGGGTTAACAGCACAATAGTAATCTCTTTTATTTACTTTAAATTAAACTTTCATTTCAGAAAAGGGCAACAATTCAAAAAATACAATTTTTATATATGAAAATTTTAGGTATTTTTTCTTCCCGGGCCCCGGGGAGCCGGTCTGTAAATGTATGCATTTTGGGACGGTTATTTCCCCTAACTTTTAATGGAAAATTTAAATATTTGTATAAAAAAAAGGACAAGCAACGGGGGCCCCTTGTCAGAAAAATTTGTATATCTGATTTATTGAAACCCGTAAAAAAAGCAAGATAGTGTTTGCCCCCTTTTTTCATGTTGCGTTGCCCATAATTTTTGTTGAATTGCTGAAATTTAAATTAAAATTTTGGGTAATTTGGGGTTGATTTAGGTTCATTATGTGAAGGGACCTGATTTCCCAGCTTCGCACATTACCCTATAAAAAATAAAAAGGAACCAGATATTTGTAAGGGGGTAATCGTTGTGACAAAAATATAAACTTTGGAAAAAATTCAGAAACAAGTTCTAAAAAGAGAGCTGGGGGGTTTTAAATAGGTAGATGAATGATAGGGGGCTTTTCGGTACCCGCGGTCGAAGAAGACAAACGAGGTTTAAAACTAATATTTATCCCAGACCTTGGGGAAGGAGACTTTTGGCGGGTTACCCTGTCAGGGGGATAAATTTTTAAAAGAAGATTTTGGAAGTTCTTAGACAAAAGAGAGTAGCAAAGTTTCGAAAAGGTTTCGAGTATGGGGCCCAGCGAATGGGGTTTTTAAACCAAAAGGTAATTGAATGCTATAGACGATAGTTTTATGGGATGGGAACGGGAAGTGGACAGGGGCCCAGATTTGGGGAATTTTACTGAGATAGTAGGAGATTTCCCAGTTTATAGGGGTTTCAGTTATTGGCAAAAGGACGGGCCAAAGGGAATCGGGGATAAAAACCTATATGGTATTTAAATGCACATATGATAGCAATAAAAGTGATAACCCGGGTCGGGGGCAACCCTTATAGATTTTTGGGGAGGACAGGGGCCGAGCTCTAGGCGATGGGGACTGTATGTTTTGATTAAAAGACATTGTGGGACGGGAAAACCAAACCAAAAAGACCATTTCAAGTATAGAGTCCCCAGCTATAGAGTTTGAGCAAATCATTTTTAATTGAAGTTTTGATATTTTAAAAACTTTTAGTGATTTGCCTGATCCCTGAAATTGTCTAGCTCATAATAGAAATCTTTTTAAAAATCATTGGAAACACGAATCATTTAGGAAAGGTAGCCAGAGGAAAATTCTATATATGAGATTTTTGGTCTCCCACCCTTACGTTTAAAAAAGGAACAACCCCCCCTTTAAATTTGTCAGCTGTTAAGACATAGTAAACCTTTAAGCGTTTGGGGGGCCCAAAAACCAAATTGTTCAAGTAAAAAGGCGTGGGCCCAATTCCGGTTTTCATAAACCTGACCCGGGAAAAATTTGGGGGCTCGTCCGGGATCCACATCCAAGGGGTTCACAGAAGGGGTTTTAACTTTTCTGTTGGTGTCCCAAAAAGGCTCTTTTGATTTGAAGGTGGGGGCCCCTACAAAACATTTATAAAGTTCCATTTTAAGTTTTTAAAGATAAAAAGATAAAAGGGGGTTGAGAGGGCGAAAGGAGGGTTTCTCTAAGGATCAGAGCTCAAGAATTGGGGGATGGGAAAAGGGAGAAAGAGTTTTACTGAACGCGGGGGAGAGGATCCCTTGGGGACGAGATGAAGAAAGGGCGCCCTGTGATAAACCCAACTTTAGGTTTGGGGCCCAAGAAGCTGAGAAAAAAAACGTTTGTTCGAGTTGAACAGGCTGAAAAAAAAAGGGGTTATTTGAGTTTAGAACGTTTGAAGGAAAAAAGGGAAAAAGGTATGAAGGAGCAAGTTTTACCCAAAAAGGAACAGAGTTGGGCTTGCTTAAGAAAAAGGCAAAAGCTGAGTTTTGGGGAGAGATGGGGGGTTACTGAGATTTGAGCATTTTAAAACATTACGGCCAAGGCTACCAAAAGTTTGGGAAAAGGAAGGATGATAGGTTTGCATCCCTCAGGTTTTGAACGTTTTCCCAAAAAGCCAGGGAGGGAAAAAAAGGACATGGGCTGAAAGCCTCACCCTCATTACTTACGGGAAAAAAGGCCGGACGTATACAAAAAGGGAATCCCTCCAGACCCATCCCAAATGACTCCCCAGCATTGAAGAAGCAGTGTGAAACTTTATCGGGTTGCAGGGAAAGGTTTTTTTAGTTTGAATTTTCAGGGAATGAACCCAGAGCTTTGGTAAAATTGTTTTCCAGTTTAGGGAAAGGGTTTGGGAAAAGGATTTAAGTCGAGGGACAGAAATGGCAAATTTAAACCAAAAAGTTTAAAATGCTGAAAAAGACCTTATGATCAGAAAAACATTTTCTTTCCAAACATGTTCCAAAGACCTTGCTTTTTTCTTAAAGGAAAGAGTTCCCAAACGAGGGGGAAAGATCAGAATTTAGCAAAAACAGTACATGAAGGCAGGGGGTATAAAACCCTCGAACGGGGTTTTTGAAAAAATTCCTCACCAATAGGCCTTTCACAACTTTTAAAGTATGACACCTTAATTCCCCCCCAACAAAGGGGAAAGACCAGCTTTTAAAAAGCCTGTTTTATATGAAAACAAGGGGGGTCAATAGCTAGAGAATCAGGACATATCCAAGAAAAAAAATAAGGGTGCTGCTTTAGTAGTAGGGTAACCTTGGGGAAAAGACAGAGAAATGGGCATGGATGCAAGTTTCTACACCCCCGGACTGGAGAAAAGGAAAAAGGGGGCCAAGCGCAAAAAGGGGACAGAAAGTGGTGCCCGAAAAGTTCACCCTCGTAAAGGGCAAATCATTAGTTTGACAAAACCCCGGTTTAAAAGACGGCATAGAAGAGGGAGCCCTTAGTTAGCACATGGAAAATCGTTTTTCGATCATAGAAACGCACCTGTCCATTGATTAACAAGGGTTTAAAAAGGAACTTGATTTTTGAAAAAAGGATTTTATGGGTAAAAAAGAATTTTCGGGGTTTAAAGAGATAAGGGTGTAGCTGGCGGCGTCAGGAAAAGTTTTTGTACCCAAGGAATCAAAGGGTAGATAAGAAGTTCTTATGGTTGCAATGATGGGCGTACAAGGATAGTTCCTTAAAGAAAGGGATACGGGTTGATACCCCCTTTTTAAGGAGAATTTTGGGAACCCATGGTTCGGACGACTTTGATCTGCGATTTAGTTAAGGAAATAAAAAAGGGGGTTTGATAGACCAGACTTTTAATGGGGGGGTAGTGACGGAAAAAGTTTTTATCGAAAGAAATTTTTGTTGCAGCTGTCGTAACAAGAGCCCCAGCTGGGGAAAGAAAAAACATTTTAAAAAGCCTTTTAAAGGGTTTCCCAAAAAACCCAAAACGGGATGAATTAATTTTAAAACTTTTAAAAAAAAGCTAAGAAGGGGGCCCAATCCCTTAGGAAAGCTGTGGAGTGTGTTCTGAAAGAAGAAAATGAGACAAAGATTTTTTTTACATTTCCCGTACAATTTAAAAAGGAAAGTATTGTATAGAACTTCGAAAAAAAAAGAGAGGCAGTATGATCAAGGAGTAAAGCAAATTGTTTCCCAAAAATCAGTTCAAAAAAAAGGGTTATGTCTTTAGCTAAAAATAATAGTTGGAGGACCCCTTTAAAATAAAAAGACGGGTTTAGGAAAAAAACGGGGGTTTTTACGGGCCGGGGGTAATAGGGATGCCCACAAGTTTTTGTAGGTCGTGTGATTATGTAAGAAAATGATCCCAAAAAAAAAGTTAAAAAAGGGTTAAATTGGGAAATATGCCAAAAATGGGACACCATTTTTTGGGTGGCTGTGGTTTAAAAAGGGACCTATTGCTTTATTTCGGGAAAAAGGGAAAATCGGATATTTAAACCTTTGGTGGGACTAGGCCACAAGTACCCCTGGGGCATTTGCATTACCTAGGTTTGGACAGAAGGGGTGGCTAAACTTTGTTTAGATATATTTTCCAGAGTGGGTTTTCCACCCAAAATTTTGGAGTGACAGGGGAAGGGTCGTTTACCTCACAGTGATGGAAGAATTTTGTAGGCGATCAGTTGAAACAAATGTTCACAACTCGTAAAACCCAAAATTTGCAAGGGTTTTTTGTGAGCGAAAGAATGGTTTTTTTTAAAGGGTTTATGTTAAAAAAAGATTGTAAGAAAAAAACCAAAAAAGATGGGATAGTTTTTGTCAGCCGTATTGTTTCCCTGAGAGGTTCCAAAAGCAAGACAGGTTTTCCCCCTTTTGGTGAACTTCTCTATGGCAGGACAGTCAGAGGCCCTATGCAAGAAACTTAAAAAAATTTTGGACTGAAGCCTAAAAACACCGGGAAACGAAAAAACAAATATGAGTATGATTAGTTTAAGGAATGGTGGAGGAAACATGTACGTTTAGCTAGAAAAAGTTTTCTTTCCCGCACAAGAAACGTAAAAACACCATTACGACAAGGTCCCAAAAAACAAAAATTTAAAAGGGGCGGGGAAAAAGGGTGCTTTTAAATTTTACCAAAAACCCACAATAATTTAATGCTTCAGGGGAAAGGACCTTATGAATAGTTGATGTGGTCAAAAAAAAAGGGATTTTAAAGAAAAAAATTCGGTGCAAGATAGGGCTTTTCCATAACCCAAATTTTCTCAAAAAGTAAAAAAAAGAAAGAAAAGAAATTTTTGCAAAGGGAAAGGGCGCCGTGATCGAGGCCCCGGGTTTGCACAGAGACTGGGGTAGTTGTGACGAAAATTTTCTTTGACCTTGTTTAGAAAATTTTGGGGGGGTCAGAAAAAATAGGAAAAGTAAAAATTAAACCTCTTTTTCTAAAACCCAAAAAAAAATGAAATTAAAATCGTTTAAAACAAAATTTAAGGGCTTTGCAAGAAAGTCCTGGAAAGAAGAATCTTTTAGAAAATAAGGCGAAATTAAAAACCCCAGAAAAGTTAAGGGCAAACAAAACCCCCCTACCAATGCGAAAGTTGAGGTTTAAACCCAAAAGGGTTTAAACAGTTTAAAAATGGGATTATTGCCTGCCACCCCTGGATACAACTCCCATCGTTTTGGTGAAAAAAAAAAAATAATAAAAAAAGATTTTGTTTGATTTTAGGCGGTTTTAATTTTAAACTAAATTTTATAAGGAAACCCATGGGAAATGATTTAAAATATTTGGTCAAAAATATGGAGAAAAATTCTTCACAAAATTAGAAAATCAGAAAAAGGTTTCGGGGGATTTCCCGTCGAGAAGCAAACAGGCACTTTAAGCCTTTACAACATTGAGGGAAGTTTTTTAGTTCCCAAAAAAGCCATTTTGGGGGGAAAATTTGGTGGGTACCCTTTAATAAAATGACCCAAAAATTTTTGACAGGAAACAAACCCTGCTGACAATTTTGTGGGGCGATATTTTAGGGCACACCCTAACGTGGGACACAAATGTTCCCCAATGTTTCAAAATATTTTTTGAGGGGGTTGAGATGAAAAACTTACCTAAAACCATTTAAAAAAGTTCTAGGATATGAAATATTTCATTCACTGGGCATAAGGGGGGAATGATAGTGGGATGGAAAGATGATAAAATTTGGCGGTAAAAGAATGCAGAAGAACCTAAGATAAGGACAAGTTCGGAGTTTCCCTTTGGCCCAATGGTTTTTTATAGAAAATTTATAGCATCATACTCCCAAGTTGCAGCCCCCAAGAACCCACTAATCAAGAAAGGGAAAAACCCAATTTGTAGTATGGGAAGACAAAATGAAAAACTTTTCATACTTTGAAACCTTGGGTTACACAAGCACCTTTTTTTACGGTTACCCGACTTTCACACCTTTTTTTTTTTAGTGTGAGGGTTCAGATAATGGGGGGGAGCAGCATTTTAAAAGGTATGAAGAGGACAATTTCCCAAGCATAGTTAGTAAGGGAAATTTCTCCAAAAAGAAAGGAATACTCGGAATTGGGAAAGGGAAAGTTTGTCAAAATTTTTTTTTTTGGTTTTTTTAAGAAATTTAGAAAATTTGTAAGGCAGTTTAGTTCATCCTAAAAACTGATCATTTCCCCCTTTTAGTTAATACAGAAATGTTTTAAAAAAAGGGAAAACTCTAGAATTTTGAGAGGGGATTGTTTTTTCAGTGTTTTCAGATTTAAGATTAGAATCTTCAAAGGAAAAAGAAAATGTAGTGCTGATTTTTTTTAAGCAGACAATAATGGGTTATAATTTCGTTGGTGTAAAAAGATTTAAAAAAAAATTCAATCAAGAAATAGTAAAAAGAAAAAAAAATTGGGGTTTTCAAATTATTTTCTGTTTTTGGAAAAAAAAGAAAGTATTTTCTTGAGAAGGGGGTTTTTTTCAGAATAAATTTTTATAAGAATATTTATAAGTCCCCAAAAAAGCAAAGATAGTGTTGATCCCCTTTTTAGGTTTTCGTTTCTATAATTATTGTTGGGAATTTCTGAATTAATAAAATTTGGGTAATTTTTGGTTGTTTGGGTTCATTAGGTGAATGAAAGAAACCCAGCTTGAACATTATGCCAAAATACAAAAAACAAAGGGAAACCCGATAAAATTTAAGAGCGGAATTTTCAGAAACAAAAATATAAATTTGGAACCCAAACAGAAACAAGTTCTAAAATAGCAGTCGCTGGGGGATAAAAAGGTAGATGAATGATAGAGAGCTCATTCCCGGGACCAGCGGTCGGGAAAAAGACACATCGAGGGGTTCAACAATAATTATCCCAGTACCTTGAAAAAGGAGATATTGGGAGTTCCTGTTTGGGGGATAAATTATTAAAAAAAAGACTTTGGAAGTTCTTAACCCAAAGAAGAGTAGCCCGAATTTTGTAAGGTTTCGGGGCTATAGGGCCCGGGGATAGGGTTTTAAACCCTTTAAAGGGGAAAAGGGAATTTTATAGACGATAGCATTAAAAAGGTGACATCGGGGAAACGAGACAGAGGGCCCCGAGTTTTGGGGAATTTACGGGGAAGTAGGAGAGTTCCAGCTTATAGACGGTTTTGCATTATTGGGGGAAGTAAGCCAAAAGGGATCGGGGATAATACCCATATGGTAGTTGAATGCTAAATGATGCCCATAGCGTGGGTCATCCGGGGGTCAGGGCAATCTTATTTGAGTTTTGGGGGAAAAAAGGCCCAGAAACTATGCGATAGGGGTCGTTGTTGGTTTTTATTAAAAACATTTCTGACAGGAACTTCAACAAAAGACCCGTCAAATATTGAAATCCCAGCCCATAGGAGTTTGAGCAATCTTTTTTAAATTTAAGATTGATAGTTTTAAACCCTCTAG
Organism: Mercenaria mercenaria; assembly: GCF_021730395.1. Taxonomy (NCBI): domain Eukaryota; kingdom Metazoa; phylum Mollusca; class Bivalvia; order Venerida; family Veneridae; genus Mercenaria; species Mercenaria mercenaria. Next base: position 44,301 of record NW_026461160.1, on the reverse strand, counting down.
TGATTTGCCTTTATCCCTGAAAAATTTTCTAGTAAAAATAGAAAACATTTACGAAACATTTGGTTTCAGAATCATTAGGAAGGGAGCCAGAGGAAAAATTTTATATATGAGATATTTGGGGGTTTACCAGATCTACGTTTTAACAAAGGAAAATTCACTGTTTGGGCAGGGTAGTCAAGACATAGCACCCTTTGCGATTGGACCCCCAAAACCCTTTTCCCAAAATAAATAAAAAGGGGTAGGCAATTTTCCCGGGGGATTTAACCCTTTTTTATCCCGACATCCCAAAAGAGAAAAAACCTTTTAAAGGGGGCAGTGTTGGGATTGATTAATGACCGCCAAAATTTGGACCCTTTTTTGTATAAAATACCCTTTGCCTCGGCCCAAACCTTTATCGTATTTAAAATACCTTAAAGTACAAATAATTACCCTTTTTATGCTCTTGGCTTTTTATGATAAACCCTTTTGGTTTAAACGGTAAATTAAAAACTTTTGAACACTAAACGCGTTAAGGAGGGCTTTTTTTAGAACGGAAAGGTAAAATTTAAAATATAAGTGGGAAAACCCTAAAAATAAAAGGACATTCTACCTGACCAAAAAAAAAACGGCTGAAAATGGTCAAGGGGATGTGGAAGTGATTACTGACTAAGTTAAATTTGTAGGGCCCAAAAAAACCAAAATTTGGTGGGCCACGAGCTAATTTTATTGGGCAAAATACTTAAAAAAATTTTGGGGTTTTTAAATTTCTTTTTTTTGATGACGATGGTTGTGGGTTTTTGCCAGTATGGCAGCCTCCTGCCGGAGACAAAAAAAAGGGGACAAAGGGGCAAAATTTGGGAAACCGGGGCCTTTTTTTAAAATTTAAACAAACTTTCCGGGGGCCATGAAAAACCAGTTTGTTATTTGGCCTTTTAAAATAAAAAACATGAATGAAAAATTACGTATCATGTTTTTTTTCCCGAATATTGCGGAAGAAAAAAAAAGGGGAAAACTTTCACGGGGCAGTTTTTAATTAAAAATTTTGGGCTCAGACAGGGGGGTTTCCCTCAGTAGGGCAAAGGTAATGGTCACAGTGACTTGGAAAGTTTTAAAAAATTTCGGGCGAAAACTTTAGAAAAAGCTTTGGCCAAGGATCACAAAAACCCTTTAAAAAGGAGGTTACAAACCGTAGCCGAGGGGCTTTGATTTTTAGTTTTGACTTTGAAGGCTTTTTCTGTGGGCGGGCCGTAGTGCGGGGGTTTTTTTTATTCGCATTCTTCGACCCGCTTTTGGGTTCCCCGCATTTTTTGCTATTCCATTTTTCAAAATTAATTTTTTCATATTAGTTTTTCGGGGTCTTCTCTTTTTCTGTGAATGAGATGAAGGGGGTCATTTTTCACGTTTTTTGGTTAAATTTGGGTGAAAAAAAAATTTTTTAAAATCTGTTTTTTTTTATAGTAGCACCTTGGGTTCAGGGTTTTTTTTTTTCTGGGCCCAAATGATGATTCCCCCCCAGCGTCTGATTTTCTTTCAAGAACAACCGAGGATGTGGAACAAGTTTGGGTGAAAAGTTCTTAATAAAAATCCTTTTTGCGTTTTGAATGGGATTTGGTACTTCGTCAAAAAAGTTTTAAAACCCCGTCTGTAAAAGGGGACTCTTTCCACTTTTTCCCAAAAGATAAAAAAAAACCTGTGTGCTCGTCTCAACTTTCCCCCATAATCAGTGTATTGTTGATCCCCTTTAAAATTTTTACACTCGTTACAAAACCAAAACGAATGAAGGCCGGGACTTGGTTTCGGAAAGGGAACTGTTTTATTTAATAAAAGGGCCCCCCTTTTAGTAAAAGTTTAAACGGCAAATTTAAAAATCTTTCTTTATTGAATTAGTTATTTAAAAATGTTTGAAAACGTTTTTAAAAAAATTTCCCAAAAAATGTCTTAAAATCCCAAGGGGCAATGGAAAAAACCTTTAAATCATTGACCCCAAAAATCTCAAAAAAAGGCACGAGCCCTTCATTTTGGGTTAACCCAAAAATGTAGGGCCCCTTGTTTATTTTCGGTTTTAAAAAATTTTTTAAATTTTTTTTACATACGGGCATTTATGAAAAATTTCGTAAGGTCCAGATTCAAAAACAGTTCGCAAAAAATGAAGTTTCCCCAAACTATTTTTAAATTTCAACTTTTTTTAAATACATTTTGAAAAAAAATGAAGTTTAATCAAATTTTTTTATTTAGAAAAAATTTAAACCCTAAAAATTCATTTTTTCATTTAATTATACGCAATAAGAGTTTGTTTTTATAATTGGTTTCGTCTTATAACTCTTTTGGGGGACCTGCAAACCTTTCTTAAAAAAACATACGTTTTTGTACATTACAAAGAAACTTTTCCCCGTCAAAAACTGATTTCTGCTAAAAAAAAGACCCTATCGACGTAACCCTCAAATACATGTATTATTTTCCCCTGTCAGAAAGAATTTTTCTATCAATTGGGAAAAACAGACGGGCCCCGAAATCGAAAAGTAAATTGATTTGACGTACTTCACACATACGCGCCCACACGCACGCCCGCAACGCCCACGCCACCCCCCCCCGGCACGCAAATATCCCCCACACAAATCTGCACTTTCTTTAATTTTTGATTTTTTTGGCCGCTGAATAAATCACTTCAGGTAAAAATTTTGTATTTTAAAAAAAAATTTCAGTCCGTGTTTTTGATAATCGGGTCAAGCACGTTTGGGTTTTTGTTTTTGGGGCTTAAAAAACAAAAATAGGTAAGGGAGCTTACCCTAAACCAAAAATAAAATTTGGGGATATTTTTTTGGGAACACGTCTGTCAGTCCGATAGTAGTGGTTAAACACGGGTGTTTGAAATTGAATTTTTTCGGGGGTAGGTTCGAATCGAGGGGAAAATGATTTTTTTTGTTTGTTTGTTTTTTCTCTTTCAGGGGTAACCAAAAACATTTAATTTTTTTTGGATAAATTTTGAAGAAAAAATTTTTGAAATTTAAATTTGTTAAAGGGGGCCCGGGATCAGCTCTGTGTAAACCTTGATTAGAAGGGATAGTCACGAAAACACTCGGGGGAAATTTGTGCAGGTTTAAATTCCCCTCTGGTTTTTTGCCGTTTAGTGTTTGTTCAAAAAAGTCCCTGAAGTCCCCCGTTTTTTGCAAAGAGAAACAAATGTTCAGTATAAAAATGATGCTTTTAAAGCCCCTTTTTAAAAAACTTTTTGAAAGGGTTTTTTCAAACATCATCATTTTTTTTTTCCCTATTTTAGTTTTGGTTTTTGTATACCATTTGTGCTGTTTTTTTTGATTTGAATATTTTCAATTTTCTTTTAAAAAAAAAATTTAATTAAAAATTTAGATAAAAAACAAAGTTTAAAAAAAACGTATAAATACGGTGGGATTTCGAAACCAACCGACAATGGAAATATAAAAGAATCGCCACTTGTTAAGGCAAAACGTCTAGCACCGGGTCCCTAATTTTTACTTTTTAAAGTAAGCGTTCTCAGTTTTAGTATAATTAAAAGTGTGTACTTAGTGATAATTATCGATTACCCTCCTGACTTGGACTCGTCCAAAACGTCACTCTGAAGTTATCATACACGGACTGTATTTTTTTCATGAATATCCCAGCACTATCCTCTCTCCAGTCATGTTTGTTATTGTTTTGTTTGTTTTGGGTTTAACGCCGTTTTTCAACAGTATTTCAGTCATATAAAGGCTGGCAGTTAACCTAACCAGTGTTCCTGGATTCTGTACCAGTACAAACCTGTTCTCCGCAAGTAACTGCCAACTACCCCACATGAATTAGAGGTGGAGGACTAATGATTTCAGACACAATGTCGTTTATCAAATAGTCACGGAGAACATACGCCCCGCCAGAGGATTGAAGTAACGACCGCGCGATCCGTAGCTAAACGCTCTACATACTGAGTTAAAGGCGTATGCTAGAATTCCCTTTATATGAGATGGGCGAAAATTTTCCCAATAACAGAATTTCTTTAAACTTTGGATATTGAAGGACAATCATCTAACAAAAAAAAAAAAATGCAAAAAAATCATAGGTCACCGGATTCGAAAAAGAGTTATCTGCCCTTGAAAACATCATTTTTGGGGAAATGCCGTTTTTCCAAGGCAGATAAACGCTTTTTTGATACCGGTGACCTATGATTTTATGTGCATTTTTTTTTCTTAATGACTGTCCTCAATATCCAAAGTTTGAAGAAATTCTGAGGGGGGGGGGGGGGGGGGGGGGGTGGGGGGGTTATTGGGAAAATTTGCAACCAAATTCCTCGCATACGTCCCCTTAAGTGGGGGCCGGGCTCAAATGGTCATATGATATCCAAGTGTACACTGTGATTAGAAACAATAAAAATATATATTCAAGAAAAATAGACTTACTATAGAGAGAATCGTGCTGTAATACAAAATCCTTGTGTAATTCTATTTTAAGACCAGGTGGCAGAGCCGACATCAATTTTTTGTTGTTAACCATTTGATGATTTCTAACGGCTTCAACGTTCTTTTCTTAAAATACAAATTATATCAATAAGATTTTGATCAATGGAAAGGATATAAAATAAGCAATTTATTGATAACTTTTATTTTTTATTTCGAAATAAAATCGATTAATTATGAACTTAACTTAGTGTTTTTTCTAAAAGTTTTGAGCATCGCTACGCCGCTGTAACATGTGTAAAAATCATATGTCATTTAAAACGGTTTTTCATTTTCAAAAGTTATTTGAAGATAAAAATAGGAAAATCGTAAGCATTTCATAACTTTTTGAACTTTTGAAATCCATAAATGAACGAAAAAGTTATTAGAAAATAAAAATTTCCGGAGCCCATACACAAACGATGTAAAATATTTTGTCCTTGCCCACCACCTCATAAACAGGTGTTGATGCTGACGTTGAGGGCGTTCTTCTCCTATTCAAGATCCATCGTGTACTTATAAGCTTTTCGTAAATTTCTCTTTAAATAAAAGACATTACTTGTCCTGTAAGTTCCTTACTTCCAACCTTATGAAATGCTAAACATGTTTACATTGTGACAGGAAAAGGCCGTACCGCGACAGTAACCTTCAGAATCAAATCAACACCCTTTTACATTATTTACAAATTTAATTACAAAAGATGATTATTATACAATGAATAGATGATATGAAGAAAAAAAACTGAATTTTAATAAAAAAAAAATAAAAGTTCAGTATCACCAGATACAAAGTTTCGTAGTGTTCCATCTAAAGTGACGTACAGTTCTTTAATTTTAATATGCGAACATTAAGTAGCAAAAACAAAACGTAGTTCTGATTTCAGTCGCCTTTAAAAACCGTGAATACGTTATTTCCGTGTTGGGCTCCCTATGGTGGTAGTGATTGCATCCCGGAGCTGACTTCAGAGGATAACAAAAATCAGCGTCTTTGCGTTACGGGCACAACCATGGGACGAAAGCTCTGCGCTGGAATATCACATCCAGTCGAGTGAAGACAAGTGAACCTCGGGCATTGTACTTCCGGGTATGACAATCACCAAAGGAAAAATCGTCCCCTGGCTGAAGAAGCTAAATAGATAACATATGGTAAGCACCATAGCAAAACAAAAAGTCAGGGCATAAAACTGCTCCGTTGGGGTACACCATAACCTCCGTAGGCTCCCATAAATAATACGTGGCTACTTATACAAAATATAGTGCTACTAAGTTCATACGTCACGTTATTAAAATACTCACTAAATACTTCCATATTACAAAGATTACTTACTTAAAAGACTAAATAAAGTATGAAATGATATGAAAATATATGATGAAACATTATAGATAACGGACATGATATACTGCAGCTATTTTTTACAACTACAAATTACATAATTCTATTAAATCAAACGTTATATCATAGTTGGCATCCACATAAATCTAATGCCTTACACTACAATGACATTAATTAAAGGCTATATGACCAGGCACACAATTACAATAATATATTACATACAGACACAGACTAGACTTGCCATAGAATTTATACATACATGCAATACAATATCGGCGTTCCATAACAACGAAATGTTTGGACATAAGTTTTTAAAACTGTTACAATTATCACGATACAAATTTGCAGTAGAAATCTAACATCTTATATAAACGAAACGTTTAGACTCCTCTGTTCTAAATAATTTACAAAAGTCTGAAAAATGTATAAACTATCCTGACATACCGAAAACTACCAAAATCATGTGCCAAAAAAGTAAATATTACAATATTTCTGTAGAATGAACAAAAATTTAACCAATAAAAATCGTAATGCAACAAATCATACAAAAATTTCTAACAAATAAATTTCTTACCTGATCGAGCATAAATTTCTAGCAAGAAAAATAATTCAGACATAGATTCGTCTATAAAGTCGGAAGGTGAGGTGTGCGCAAGGCATAATCTAGTCCAGTCTATGTAAAGGGTAATGTGCCCGCCAAATACTTAATTTCATTGGATTCACGCTAAGCCGTGAGCTAGACTATGTCCATTTTCCACGGATTTCACGATATCAGCCCGGAAAATCCTAACAACTTTGGCGCAAATTGAAATTGACAATTTTGAGGCCCAGTTATAGTGGTTTTGGAGATAAAAACCGAATTACTGAAGTTAATAAAAATCAACTTTCTTATTACTGAAGCTGAATTTAATGAAATATACATGGAAATTTAAGTTCTGAAATACAGAACAACATGAGAGGTATTTTATGCGTAAATCTGACATTTACCTCAATAACTCAAAAATGTACAAAAGATGATGCAATACCTGCATTTACACTACAGATCAAATTAGGCCCGTATGTCCAATTTGTACACACGTCCCCCCTAAAAAAGAAAATTTATAATTTTCCTTAAATGAAAACAAAATGACATACTGAAAATTAGCAATCACACAAAAAAAAAAACACACTGTCACTACTCGGTCCGACCATATAATATAGCCCCTGTCGACACTCTACGCATATAATCGGCACCTACATTTCTCTTCCAGGAATTGCTCTGATCCTGATTCCTATATGGCTGAAATGGCCAATGCGCCATCTCATCAGCCTGAGTTGCTAATTTCGCTTTATTTCAAATAAGTGAGCGCTGATGATCTGTCCTAATACAAAGTCTTTACCGAACAAATACCGGTGAAACTTAGCTTCTGCCCCATACTTATCGCTAAACACTTCCTCTCTAACACTGAGTACTTTTGCTCCCTAGTAGCAATTTCTACAAGCATACGCTACAGGTAATTTCTCTCCATCACTTATTCCGAAGCAATACCGAGCCTAACCTACATCTGAAGCATCTACTCTCATATAAAAGCCTGATCTAAATCTGGCAACTTCAAAATAGGCGACCATTAAGCTAGCCTTCCAAAGTCTGGAAAGCCTTTTAATCTGACTTTCAACCCCACCTACAAGATTAGGCTGTCCCTTTTTCGTCAAATCTGTGAGCGGAACCTGCAATGGCGGCAAAATTTGGATAAACTTCTGTAAAATCCAACACACCTAAATAACGTATTGCCTTCTTGGTTTTCGTCTCTCGCATCCTGTATAGCCTGACCTTATTTTGGACTGGTTCAAGGGTCTGGACATCTCTATCAATGTGCCCTAACATTCTACTTTCTGAAAACCTATAAAACACTTATCGTTTTTTGGCGGTTAACTTAGCCTCTCTTTATCTGGTTAACAATCCCATCAGAAAGTGCTACTAACATGTTCTCGGCCATGTGATTGTATACACCAGGATATCATCTATGAAGCTAACCGAGTGCCCTAGTCTTCAAAACCTTCCGCATCAGTCACAAAAACTTGCCGGTGCGTTAACTAATCCAAAGGGCATCTTACGGATTGAAACAAAAACCTTTCGGGGTGTCAAAAGCAGTTATGGGTTTAGCCTTTTCAGACAAAGAACCGGCCAGTAACCTTTGCTCATGTCTAGCTTAGAAAAATACCTATACTTAGATAGCTTTTGAAAACATCTCCTCCATGTTTGGCATAGTTCCGCACGAAAACCGTCATTTGTTGACCTGGCGAAAATCGATACAGAACCTTATACTGTTATCTTTTTTCCCTTAGAGGACAATAGGGAGGAAAATGGGAGCATTTGATGGTTCGATTACTCCCAACCCAAACATTTTATCTATTTCCTCGGTTCCACTACTGGCTGAGGAATGAAAGGAATAGGATAACCTTTACTCTAGTCGATCTGGTAGTTGACAACTGAATATCATGTTCAACTAAGTTAGTATTCCAGGAATATCTGTCCAGTACATCCTGAGATTAATTTTCTAACCAAGTCTACTACTTCCTGCTTACAGTCCTACTGGTAACTCCCGGTTTATCTCTACATCTTGTACGTTTTCCTGTACCCTGCATTATAGGACAACAAACTATATCCACTTTCTACTCTACTTGAAAACTCATCACTAACTTTCATTCGGATCTAATCTGTCATAATCTCTCGATCCTCCTCTACAATAGCTGCTCCAACATTACTCTAATATTACCCTTATCTGGTATAGACTTACTATCATCCTTTCCTTCACTGTACTGTTTCAGCATGTTTCCAGGAACCGTTTTCTACTTTCCTCTACATCTATCCCTGTAATCTAGTCCTATTTACTACCTCTACTACACGTAAGGACCCTTCCAATGTAACAACAACTTTATTATGTTTCGTAGGTAAACAATACAGAGTACCTTACTACCTGCCTTAAACTCCTTCTCTAAACCTTCCTATTTTTTTACTTCTTGTATCGAGCACTTACTTTTGCTAACTGTTGCTGAGCTATCTTACACGTATACCTCCAACTTTTCTTGCACATCCATAACATACTGTAAGTGGTTTTAAAAACCTCATCAATTCTCCGTCTTAACCAGCCCATAACTCTCTTAGCACAGTTAGCGGTCCACGATTGTTCTAACGTAAAGTAACTCAAAGAGAAAATCCCAAACTTTCTTGCGGAACTTCACGGTAAGCAAACAACATAGCAATTCAAATACCTATCCCAATCTCTAGGTCTCTCACTACCCATACGCTTCAAACAGTTGATTCAAACTACTCGTTAAACATCTCTAACTAAACCCGTTTTACACCATAGGGTGATACGGTGTTTTAGTTAAACTGCTTAATTACAAAACCTACTTACTTCTTCATAATTCCTGACGTAAACTGCGATCCACAGTCCGGTTACGCATTTCCTCTGGCACACCTAATCTACTATACATATCTACTAATGCCTCTGCTACACGCTCAGTTTCATACTAGGTAGTGCTATGGCTTCCGGATATCTAGTAAGCAAAATCTACCATAGTCAAAAGTACCTGTTTTTCCTACATCATAGGTTCGAGCGGACCAACGATATCGACAGCAACTCTCTTAAACGGAAGTAATCAATCAAAGGCATTTTTCCCTAACGGAACTTTACTAACTCAAACCCATTAGCGATAGTACGTACAAATACTACATGACTGACATACCTCCTAACCTCTGCCATTACTCTCCTGGCCAGTAAAAATTCGCCTAATACCGCTACACTATTTTCCTTATACCTAAATGGCCTTGAACAGTAATGAATCATGTGCAATCTTTATTACAGTTTCTCTAAGACAGTTAGGTACAATCAACTGTCCTAATTTTGTCTAAATTCGGGGCGAATACTCTCTATATAACAATCTATTCCTTATCTCAAACCTAACTGAACCTTTACCTCTACACTGCTTATCGTACCTTCCTCATCCTTGCTTTCCTACACAAATCTAAAGTGCTATCTTTCTGTTGCTTTTCTAAGAAGTCCTCTCTAGATAACATCTAAAAATCTGAGACGAACTTTAAGCTTTACTTGCGTCGTTAACTTTGGCTTGCGCCCTAGTTTCTACTGCTACTGCTAATTACTAAACGAGTTCTACAGCTCCCTCTACATTACCCATATTAACATCATTGGTAGGATTATCTACAACCAACGCCTCTACTGTACCCTTGAAATACGGACATCAATATCTATTCTAGCTACATCTAGCCTATGTTTCCCTCCCATCTATGTACTTACATCTACGTGTTTTCTCAAAAACTGACTTACTTCTACTAATTTCCCGTTTCACTATCACACATGTACAACCTGGATCCCGCATAGCGATTACATCCCTACCATTACAAGTACCTGGGTTTTGGTAGGACATGTACCTTACACTAAGCCATACCTAACTCCTCTACATCTAACTTAGTTCTGTAATACTATTTCCACTCACTGACCTACTTGACTTACTCCTATCTCTATCTCTATTTCTTCCACCTACCTCTACCCTAGATCAGTCACGGCCTCTACCTCTATTTTCTATCTAACTTTCCATACTATATCTATTCTCCCCTTATACTACTTTCCTGTTCCAGCGCTACATCTAACTCTGCGCTGCATGACACTATTTACCGCGTACTTTCCACTCCTCCTACAGTAAATATGAGCTATCCCTATCGAACTCACACTTAATAACAACTTCAGTACACCAAGGGTTGAAAACCTCTACCTCTATTAGCAACATGCTACTACCTCTATTACTATGACTACATTTCGACTACTAGGATACTGTCTCTGAGGTTTTCATATGGTTTATAGTTCCGGTCCTTAGTGGTTCGATTCACGACATACTTGGGACTCCACAGTCTTTGCAAACAAGTCTGCCATCTTCGGCACATCCCTAGCTTGAACTAACTTCTTACTACTTCAAATTCTGGTATAGTTCTCTATTACAATACATCTAAAATTTGGTCCCTAAGAAATAAAATCTAACAATCCCCTTTCGTACGTTTTTTCTCTACCCTTACGCATTCGAAGCCAACCATCTAAATAATCTACTTAGCTGGCTAGAAACATCACAAAGGTCTCATTTTTTTAAAAAAAAAAAAAAATCACGAGGCCCTCTCCTTTCTAAACTTTTTCTTATAGCCATCGTCAGTGAGTTCCGTTCTGGGGACGTAGCAAAGCGGCTTGCAGTTTAATCGTAATTCCTTCCTATCTTCCAACGGAAGCCTTCAAAAACCTCTCTTCCGTACCCTTTAGAAGGAACGGTAATTAATGACCATCTCTCTTTATCCCTATCCTGCGCAACAGCGTACGTCGTACACATTCAAGATACGCATCCATGGAATCAATCTTCTCATTCAAAGGAGACATCTTAACATATTACCTTTTTTCTACTCATCTTTGTCTAATCTGTCTGAAACTTATGCTCTTTTCTAATTTCCTACTTTCTGCTTCCTCCTTTTCTGTTTCCTAACTTCCTAGCTAACATTGAACTTCTCCTTTTCCATTTCTAACTTATCTAGTTCTAACTTACGGCTAACTCTAACGTTTCCTTCTCAGCCTCTAAGCTACTACGTCGTTCATATTTATCTTTTTCCTCTGCAACCTACTTCGAACTCTAATCTTTCCTATCTAGCTGTCGAATCTATTCTTTGCTGCTTCTACTCTAAGTCTCTCTGCTTCTAAACTACTTTTGTTTTTTCATATTCTATCTTTTCTTCTGCAACTAGCTTCGAACCATCTAAACCTTTTTCCTTCTCTGCTTCTACTCTATCTTCTCTGCTCTAATCTACAATGTCTTTCATCACGTTCCTAGCTTGCTCTTTCCTTAACATGTTACGTAACCTCTCCTTCATACCTATCTCCTTTCCTATCCTTCGTTAACTCTACTTCACTAGTCATGATTACACGACTTTACACTACTATATCACACTAACAGTACAACAGCTACTATAACAACCCTAGACACTAGTTAAACAATCGGAGGGAATACAGACTACAACTAGTCTTACACTAAGGCTATACAGTTACCACTGAACCCAAACAAAGTACTATACACTACTATATACTACACAAAAGGCTCCTCACTAAAATAATAATAACTAAGTGCGCAACAGTACTATGTGTCCATCAAGGTTGCATAGGCAACAATCAACAATAGACAGGTTTGGAGGGACAGTAGGCTTCACAATACCCTAGCCTAGCAAATATCAAATCAACTGTAACTGGTGAACACCACTTTTAGTGTAACAAATAAAACAAAAATAAACAAAGTGCTTTCATCCTAAGATAAAGTCTAGGATACCACAAATGTGTAGCACTAAAACACAAGAGTAAGGTTACAATAAATGCAAGTTAAACAAGCTTCCTAACACACACAAATAAAAAAACAATACTGTATCATTATGTATACAGTACACTAATACAAAATAGGATCACTGGGAGAAGTAGGGCGAACGACGCAGTAAGAGTGAGTAGGATAACTCTCCTTGTCACGGGCGATCACTCTTCAGCACAGATATATGGTGGCTTAATCATAGAGTGACAACAAAATAAACCCTAAAGAAAAAAAAGGAACGAACTCACCCCAGAATCCAAGGTCCGTTTCAACTGGCTATTCAGTCTGTGACCACTACAGCTGGTTAGCTGAAGCAATGGATCTGTCTTGTCTTGTCTGAGGAAACTCACTCTGAAAAATGAATAAAACTATTATATGTTACCAATAGAAACAAAAACTAGAGGAATCTTTACAAATTATTGCGGCATTAAATGGTGTAATAATGTACGAAATACTACTGTGTCTGGTCGAACCAAATCCACTTTCTGACACCACAATAAGTGACAGGAAAGGCCGACCGGCACAGTAACCATCAGAACAATCAAACACACCCTTTACAATATTTACAAATTTTTTACATAAGATGATTATTTACAATGAATAGATGATATGACAGAAAAAAAACTGATTAAAGAAAAAAAAATAAACGTTCAGTATCACCAGATACCAAGTTCGTATGTTCCATTCTAATGTGACGTGGTACAGTTCTTTAATTTAATTGCGATAACTTTAAGTAGCAACAAACAAACGTAGCTTCTAAATTCAGTCCCTTTAAAAAACCGTGAATACGTTTGATTCCGTGTTGCTCCCTATGGGGTAGGTTGAATTTCACCCCTGAGCTGACTGCAAGGGATGAACAAAAATCATCGACTCTTTGGCGGTTTACGGGCACAACCATGGACGAAAAGCTCTGCTCTGGAATATCACATCCAGGCGAGTGAAGACAAGTGAACCTCGGCATTGGACTTCCGGGTTATGACCATCAACCATGAAAAATCGTCTGGCGGAAGATGAGCTAAAATATAAACATATGTAGCACCAAGCAAAACAAAAGTCCCAGGGCATAAAACTGCTCCTTTGGGTACACCATGACCTCCGTAGGCTTCCCATACAAAATACCGCTACGTATACAAAATATATGTGCTACTAAGTTCAAACTCCACGTTATTAAAATGACGTCACTATTTAATCCATATTACAAAGATTACTTACTTAAAAGACTAAATGTTAAAGTATGAAATGATAAGAAAAGTATATGATGAAACATTATAGAAACGGACAATGATAAACTGCAGCTATTATTTACAACTACAATTAACAAATTTCAATATAAATCAACATGTTATATCATAGTTGGCATCCACATAATATCTAATGCCATACACTACAAATGACATTAGTTAGATGTGCTAAGAACCGGCACATCAAGTACAATAATATATTAACATAGCATACACAGTACTAGACTTGCATAATAGATTTATACATACAGTTCAATACATATCGGCGTTCCAGAACAACGAAATGTTTGACAAAGTTTTTTAAAACATGCTTTACACTTATCACGATACAAATTATCAGTATAAATCAACATCTGAGATAAACGAAACGTTTTAGACTCACTCCTCTTTCTAAATAATTTCCAAAAGTCTGATAAATTTAATAACTTATCCTACACATACCGAAACTAGCCAAAATCATGTGCCAAAAAGTAAAATATTACAATATTCAGTATAGAATGAACAAAAATTTACCAAATAAAAATGTAATGCAAAAATCATACAAAAATCTAACAAATACATTTCTTACCTCCGATCGAGCATAAATTTCTAGCAAGAAAATAATTCGTACATAATTCGTCTATAAAGTCGGAAGGTGGTTTGCGCCACGGCATATCTAGTCCAGTCTATTTAAAGGGTCTTAATGTCCCGCCAAATACTTAATTTCAGGATTCACGCTAGCCGTGAGCTATGACTATTGTCATTTTCACGGATTCACGATATAGCCGGAAATCTAACTACTTTGGCGCGAATTGATATGGACAATTTGAGGCCCCATATAGTGTTTTGGAGATAAAACACCGAATTACTGAAGTTTAAAAAATTCAACTTCTTATTATGAACAGAATTTAATGAAAATTTGACATGGAAATTTAAGTTATAAATACAGAAAAACATGAGAGGTATTTTGCGTGAAATCTGACATTTACCACATAACTCAAAAATTTACAAAAGATGATGCATACCTGCATTTTTTACACTACAGATAAAAATAGGCCCGTTGTCAATTTGTACAAACAACAACATCAAATTTTTAAGTTAATTGAACCTTTTTGAAATTAATCGTCAAAAGTATTCGTCGGGTATTTTGACATTGGATTTCGCCAAACTATTTGAAGTATATTTATAGGCCTTTAATCTGTTGACAGAATTTTCTAAATATTCAGGAAATCTTTGTTATTTCATGAACACCAAAGTTTTTCTCATGGGACATAATTTACTCAGGAATAATTCTTGTTTGGTCATTGACTAGCGTAGAAATGAACTGAGGTCATTAGAGATAAAATCTTACTACCACTCTTGCAAAAATGATTTATAACTTAAACCTGTTTCTCACAGAATAGAAATTCACGAACATACGAAATCACAAGAATGATATACAACTTTCAACGATTGCAAAGTATAAAAGCAGTTTTCATTGACCTTTGTTTATTACTTCAGCAGACAAACCTCCGAAATATGAAGACGTTTACAAAGAGAAAGCTGCAGAACGGAAGGAACTAGGAAAGGTAAGTTAAAATAGCTTAATTTGTGTTGTTCGTAAATGTGTTTGTTCAGGTTTAACGTCTCATTCAATAATTTTTCAGTCATATAAAGGACGCTGTCTTAGTGAGCAAAATGCCCAACTTTACAATGCTGTCGCACGGGTATATCATGCTGTAGACACGTGATATAATATCCCACACAGTCATATACTGACAATGGGCTGACAAGTCCTAGCACTATCCTTTTAATGTTGAGCGCCGAGCGAGGAAGCTACTAGTACCAATTTTACATCTTTAGTAGGATGCGGCCAGGCATCGAACCAACGACCTCTTGTACTCAGAACGGACGCTCTACTACTAGGCTAACGGGGCAGGTTATCCGAAATTGAGTTATCCTTAATCACACCGTTCAACCCGATCTAGTGAATGCAGTTGGTCTGCCGACGACAGTTCCGTGTGTACATGTATTGGTTTTGGTAAAAGTAAGTATTGGCCTGATTTTTACATTTTCCCGCCATATCTTAGCAAAACAAATTATACAGATTGAATCCCTGTTAGAAAAGGAATCTACCGACGAAATCATGGCGTAAACAGAATATTATTCATCGAGAAATTGCAGAAAGAGTGTGAAAATTTTCGACAAAATGAGCCATTTGATGAATCGGCCGCAAACATTCTTATTTATCCGCAAAACTGAAATATCTAAAATATTCCATGATAAAGTTTAATTATTTCTCTGTTACTATTCGAAACCACAGCTTCCAATTCGCTTTATTTACAAAGATATTTACTTTTGAAGTTGGTACGTCTTGATGATTTGGGTAAAGGTAACTGCAGTTACTATTGAAATATTGGTACAGGTGAATGCAGTTAGATCAGTGGATTGGATAATGTGAACGGCAGTCAAATGAAAACGGCAGTCAAATGAAAAACTCGTTTGTCCCTTAAACGATTAATACCAGTCTAAAATACATAATTTAATGTTTGTTTTTATGCAGCGTGATTTGGCAGAGGGTTTGTAATGTGCACCTTGAGCAATGCAGAGGGTTTGTAATGTGCATCTTGCACAGTTTGTTGTATATTTGTTGTATTTTTGTCCAGTTTAAAAAAGCAAACATAAAACGGTTGACATTCAGTGGCATTGAAAATGCAAATTTGAAATCTTCACTGTTTTTCAAATGTTGTAAGCTAAAATCAATCAGATCTGGCTAGAGATACGACTCTTATATCCAGACTTATATTCTAGAGACACGACTCCAGATGACATGTAAGCCGTATCTCCATGCAGCAATGCCGGTGTGACGACAATGATATTTTTTGCTAAGTCGCTTTAGATTAAATATTTTTCCGTCTGCTACAAATACGAAGAAAAAGAACGCCAATTATTTCTTTCTCAGTTTATATTTACTTGCATTTGTTTAAATCATTTCCTTTATAAATCGGAAGTCAGACAAGAACAGTAGTAACTGTTGATGTCGGCGCACTTCAGTACAGTTATTTAAGTTTCTTTGATGGGTCCGTCCGCCTTTTCGGGCACAGTATAGCAGTTTTCGCTATGTAGAGTATAGACCCCCGGCATGTCACCAGAGTGGGTCACTGTCGCTGGCTAATGAGACCATAGATGTCTAATCCCCGAGGTGTTGCTGACAATATAATATTGAAGGTATAGCAAGGTCGCCCTAACAAGGGCGGTTGTAGCGGCAAGTAGATGGCGTCATCGCTGGTCCTTCGTCATGGTGTTGTGCCTTTCCCCTCCTGCACCCCACGTTGAAAGTAGGGATTAGGAAGCTCAGGGGCTTTTCCGTCTAGGACCTGCAGGCCGTCGCAGATAGCTGCTTATACAAACGGTCCTATTAAGGGCCACTCCCGCCGACTTCAGCCAGGACACTGACAGAGAAAGGTCAATATACTTATGACCTAGTTCTGCTAATGTCCTAGCCTTCTCGAGACGTGCACTGACCTCCAGGTCGGGGAAGTTGATGTCGGCGCTTCGAATAATTATTCTTATATAAGTACCAATGTTTCGTTCCCTGTATGGTTCGACCCCAGATAATGTGCGAGCTGAAAATTATCTAACTGTATATAAATAAATAATAAGATACGATAGTCTTGCGCTAAGCCCTCGATATGTTCTTAAAAATGAGTCCGTATCTAAGTAAGGCATGAAGCAACTAAAACTAGCCTACTTCTATGAGTACTGTTATTAGGAGAATACATACTACAACTGCTAATCTACTGATATGTTTCTAGTATTGGCCCTAATCTGTTACACTGATCTGTCTTAGCGAATACATTAAGGTAGCAGGGTACACTTAGATTCGAAAACTTTGGGCACGGACAGTCTTACTTGTAGCGAGTGGCAATATTGCACTTCCCTTATAAGCAGAATCAGGGTGGCTATTTTATAAATTGCGTGCATGCTTTGAGTTTTTAATTAATGGCAAGATCAGGATTCTCATACAAGAATAAACAAAGTTATCAAAACGAAAGTTTTGCACCATCCATGAAAAAAGCATGCCAAATCATCAATTTTGCACTTTTTGAACAGCCTGCAATGATCCCGCTGCAAGAACAATGCCCAGTTTTATTGCATTTCTCAATTTGATTGTCCTTACTGAACGTCATGATATAAACGGAATGGGAGCCCATCCAGCTCGTTTTTTCCATAAAAATAGCGAAATTGTTCCCGAGAATCAATCAACAAGCACAAAACCCTTCCGTGATTTGAATTTTTCCGCGAAAAAGTGCCTCATTGATTCGTACAAAGCTACCAGCAGTTAGTTTTACAACTGACATCAGAATTTTACATGTGTTGCCTGTATAAATTTGTTAAAGAATTAACAATCATTATCTCTCCCTTAATTTAAAGACATCCACGAAGTTCTAATTATGACAAATATTGACGGGGGCCAAAATTCGAAGTGTACCCCGAAAATCGAAGTGTACCCTGCTACATTAATATGTAGTACAAGTTAAAGCATAGCAAAAGTTCCTTCTAGGGCATATCTATATAAATATAAAATGATCATCTTGTAAAATTTTTGGTTGCAATGTCTCTTTTATACTGCCAAAAAATGCATTTCAAGGTAACGATAATATTTAGTTGTTTACATTTAAGGTGGCTCCATACCTTAGACAAAAAAGTGAAATATTAACGTACATTAAAGAAATTTGGCCTGAATGTAGATTGAAGACTATATTTTTCAAAAATGCATATACATTTTGCACAGTTCCTGTCTAATGTGTTCTGTGTAGCTCCACCTAGCGTTACCTGCTTTTATCACGGAAAAGTTAGTTTTTCCGCCATTATTTAGTGGAAAATGATCAGAATTTATTTTATTCCCGCCTGTTTACAGTTTTTTCATATTGCAAGCGGCTAAATACTCAAGAACAAATTTTCAAGCTATATCTAAGCAATTATTGAAGGAAACCGTGCATTCGGACAGGCAAAATAAGTACTAAAAACTGCACCTGAATTCGCATATTTCGTCTTATATCATTTGTTTTCCGCGGTGAAAGTTTTTTATTTTTTGGCATTACATTTTTTAAGGTATATTGATTAAATAAATGTAATAAAAAAGGTATGTGTTCATGGTGGATTTTTCGCAAAAAAAACTTTGAAAATGGTCATACGCAAATAAAAATACGATGTTTGACGGGGCAGCGAAACGCAACGTCATGACGTGACAGTGTATCTCTATACAATTTTTAAGTTGAAGTTACTGGGTTCCGTTTCGACACTGTATTTAATATAAAGTTCAGCATATTCCTCATATAATACGTATTTTTTGTTGTTGATATTTTTGTAGCTTCTTTTCTCTGCAATCTTTCAAACACGACCATTGACGTCCACTTGTTTTAATGAAAAATAATTTCAGGTCCGCAATACTGTTTTCACTCTATTCATTCAACAAGTTTCGATTTGCTTGTTACTCATCATATTTTCATTTGCAATGTAAAATGCCTTTAAAGTTGTGTATTATCCGTAGAGATCATTTTAACGCGAAAGTTAATGTTTACGTTACAAAGACGTAAGAGCGACTAACTCTAATACGATATTAAGTTTTGAATAAAATGTTTGTTTTAATTGTGTAAAACCCAAACGATAGAATTTGACCAAAAAACAAAAATGTTGTTGCAAAGTTCATTTTCCCTCGATTGAAAAAAAATAAAAATAAAATTATAGGGTTACCGAATTCATTTTCGCCTAAAATCACACTATTTTTTCTAAGTATAATTAAACCAAAACAGTCTTTAAAATTCTGCTACCTTGGGCGAAAATATGTCAGTGTAGAATTCAATATATGAGAATGCAACAATATCGACACTCTATTACCGTTGCATTAAATTACATTACTATACACACCACACCCAGACAAAAGATATATGTAATTCAATGTTTCTTATGTCTAGTGATCAAGACAAACTTATTTTAACCCTATTTTAAGTAGAATTTAATCAAAGAGTCCTTTACAACTGTGCAATGATTTATTTCATTCACCGTTAAGACTGAAATGATTTATCTCGCAAGTTAATGATAATACATGAAAACTCATGTATTGATGCGCAATACATCGTAAACATTGACAAAAAATAAATAAGAAAAAGACAGGGTATAATATTAAGAAACATAACACTGGGGAATACAAAACCTAGCCAACCTGAGCACAGTACGAAAAAAAGTAAAAAGGAGGTGAAAATGAGAAATTTCCACTTTAACATAACACATAACTCGGAAAAAAAATAATGATGTGTTTGAAGAATAGTCGGACACCCCGATTTTGAATATAGTGCGTCTTCTGTGAATAACCGCGGGCTAACAGAGTATAATTGTTGTACAGAAGCAGTTGCTCTGAAGAGGTTCATTATTTAGCAACTTGACTAGAAAGAAACACTATCCTTTGCAATGCGGTTTTAGCTCTCCAGGGATGTGTGTAAAGAAAGTCTATTCTTGAATTCATAGATACATCATAGAATCATATTCCATATATAATATTTTCCTAACATTAGAAACCTATTAAACATCACAAATACGAGTAAACTCTCTGCTAAAACAGTTAAATATTCGACTTTTTGTTTGTTTTTGGGAATAGCGCTATTTTCTGTATTACAGCTTGCTCAGAATTCTGAATTCTCAAGTAACTCTAACTTCACCACATAAATCAAAAGTGGAGGACGGACGATTTCGGCCACGTGTCTTCAATCCTCTTACCGGGGATCAATCTTATAATTCATAGATCTGCGCTCCTTCTATTGACCTAAGCCGGTGAGAAAAAAGAAAACAAATGAAAGAAAACAGCGGTTGTGACTGAGACTCGCTGTAACTTAACAGAGATTGAATGCTAAACATGTGTATTTCTATGTTGCCATTATCTGTATGGGCAACTCAAGAACCGGCGGCTCAAACTTGCAACCCCTGTTTTCGTATTAGTACTTGTATGAGTACGTGTAATGTTTATTTTTTATTTCCATAAGCGTCTGATGTGTCAAACTTCAGAATGTAACAATTTTCCAACAATTGAGCAGTACACTCATCGAAAGTTTACAAGGATACGCTCACGCGTATATGAATTTTTGGAACAATATTGAAAGCGAAACCTCTCTTGTATCATGACTATGGAAATCATAGAAGTTATGATTTATTTCAAATTGATAGCGCTTGTAGTATAAAATTTCAACAGAATGAAAAATTAACTCTGACATGTAAAACAAAATTATGCCGTTAAAATATGTGAACATTTGCGCTGAGCGGGTAATTAACCGGGCAAGCCAAATGACAATTAATCTTCAAGGATTGAGAAGTAAGAAACAAAAATAGCGAAAATGTATGACATTTGGATGTGCGTGCGTGCGTACTTATGAATAATAATACAAACAACCTTTAGTGGCAGTGGACAGTTTCGCATTAGGCCCGGATACTTTTTTAAATAAAATAGGTACATGTACTTTAAAGGCATTTATATTTAGCTGTTTATTTATGATGTTTATAGAACTAAGGATTCATGCATACGAGTAATTATTGTGTAAAAGAAATATATGCTCGAATCGATTTTCCTGACTCCGTGTAGAAGGCCGGGTCTAATATCTTGCCTGAGGTAACGGGAGTCGGACGAGATGGAAACGGTCACCCATCCATCCATCAATATTCAGAGAAAAGAAGTTACAGAAATATGAAAAAGTAAAATATGCATTATATGAGGAATATGCTGAATTTTACATTAAACAAAATGTCGAAACGGAACCCAATAAAATTGAAAGCGAAACATCTAACTTCAACTAAGGCGCATTTCACCTAAGAATGTGTATAGAAATGACACCGTCACGTCATGACGTTGCGTTTCGCTGCCCCGTCAAACGCCGTATTTTTATTTGCGTATGACCATTTTCAAAGTTTTTTTTTTTGCGAAAAATCCACCGTGAACACATACCTTTTTTTTATTTCATTTATTTAATCAATATATCTTAAAAAATGTAATGCCAAAAAATAAAAAACTTTCACCGCGCAAAACAAATGATATAAGACGAAATATGCGAATTCAGGTGCAGTTTTTAGTACTTATTTTGCCTGTCCGAATGCACGGCTTCCTTCAATAATTGCTTAGATATAGCTTGAAAATTTGTTCTTGAGTATTTAGCCGCTTGCAATATGAAAAAAAAAACTGTAAACATGCGGGAAAAAATAAATTCTGATCATTTTCCACTAAATAATGGCGGAAAAACTAACTTTTCCGTGATAAAAGCAGGTACCGCTAGGTGGAGCTACACAGAACACATTTAACAGGAACTGTGCAAAATATATATGCATTTTTGAATAACATAGTCTTCAATCTACATTCAGGCCAAATTTCTTTAATGTACGTTAATATTTGACTTTTTTGTCTAAGGTATGAAGCCACCTTAAATTTGCTGATATATGTCTATCTGGGTTATGTTCTTCAAGAATGGAGGAAATAACATCCTCGGGTTTAGTAATATGTAATCCACTGAACGCGTTCAGTCAGAGAGTCGCCTCAATTAGGAAAGAATAGTCTAACATCAGAGGTTGTTTCTAAGGTCACGGAGTTTTATCGGCTAGCTTGTAATGACAACAGCTTTCGGTATCAATAGCTCAGTCAAGTGTGACTTATTGAACTATAATATTCCTTCTCAAGAGAAGGAATAATAAACGCGTGGATGAGTCTTTCGAAGCGCCGACATCAACTGCTGTTCTTGTTTGGCATCCGATTTATAAAGAAAATAATTTAAACAAAAGTAAGTAAATATTAACTGAGTAAGAAGTAATTGGCGTTCTTTTTCTTCGTATTTGTAGCAGACGGACAAATATTAAATCTAAGGCGACTGAGCAAAATATCATTGTCGTCACACAGGCATTACTGCATGGAGATACGGCTTACATGCTATCTGGAGTCGTGTCTCTAGAGTATGAGTCTGGATATAAGAGTCGTATCCCTAGCCAGATCTGATTGATTTTGGTTTATAACATTTGAAAAACAGTGACGATCTCAGGTCTTTCGTTTGCATTGCATTTTCAATGCCACTGAATGTCAATAACAGTTTCATGCTTGTTTTTTTTTTAATTGAACAAACATATAACAAATATACAACAAAAATTGCAAGGTGCACATTACAAACCCTCTGCCAAACCACGCGGCAATTAAAACATACATTTAATTATATATTTAAGACTGGTAGTAACTGTTTAAGGGACAAACGGGTTTTTCACTTGGCTGCTGTTCACATTATCCAATTCACTGATCTAATTGCATTCACCTGTACCAATATTTCAATAGTAACTGCCGTTACCGTTACCCAAATCATCAAGACGTACCAACTTCAAAAGTAAATATCTTTGTAGATAAAGCGGATCAGAAGCTGTGGTTTCAAATAGTAACAGAGAAATAATTAAACTTTATCGTGGAATATTTTAAATATTTCAGTTTTGCGGAGAAAAAATAATGTTTGCGGCCGGTTCATCAAATGACTCATTTTGTCGAAAATTTTCACACTCTTTCTGCAATTTCTCGATAAATAATATTCTGTTTACGCCATGATTTCGTCGGTAGATTCTTTTTCTAACAGGGAATCAATCTGTATAATTTGTTTTGCTAAGATATGGCTTGGAAATGTAAAAATCAGGCTAATTCTTACTTTTACCAAAAACAATACATGTACACACGGAACTGTCGTCGGCAGACCAACTGCATTCACAAGATCGGGTTGAACGGTGTGTTAATGATATATTTTAAAAGTATTTAAGTCTTTTACCTGCTACGCATGAATATTTTGTATATTTCCGTAAAGTGCGGTGACCGTATAAGAATCTAATCCAATCAATATCAGTTTTGTGATGCTTTTTAGTCAAATACTGGAATGTATCTTTTACCATAGCATATATATAGTTCCAGAGCTGTCCGTCAGCAACTCCTCTGACACAACAAAGCGGATTTACACAGGCTTTGCAACAGTAATCATTGTCAAGCCTAGTTGTGCATATCATTGACACGTTCCCGTTTATTGATTTTCAGTGCAGTTGTGACCCTAGATTTGTTGGAATATAGGATATTTTAACCATCTCTCTCTCTCCCGGTTAATTTCCATATATATTATGTGACTTTATTAAAATCTTCATATTGATAAATTTTTGTTTGTTGTTAAAATCTGATGAAAACGAAAGATTTTGAGATAATCTCTTATTAACAAATCACTAAAAGAATTATTAAACGTGGAGTCAAGAAAACGTCAGTTTTGGCTTGAAGCTACGTGGCGACGAATTACATCTTATTGACATGAATGAACCAGTAAGGCTATTTAATGGCTTTCAACAATTTATTACATATTTTACTAAATATGGTAACACATTTATATGAGCAGCGAGAGGTCGATATTTATAGGTATTAGATTTGCATAGAGAAACATGCATGCGTTCTGCATCGGAAACATTCGACTTTAGGAGTGAAACATATGCAATAAAAGCGTTATGAAACAGGGCTGGTGTGCCTTGTAAATCGATATTGGCATGCTAGTCCGGAATAGGCCCTCAGTCAAATACCTCTCTTAGTATGCCAATATAGCCTAAAGGCACATAAGCCCTGTATTGGAACTTCTATGTAATATTCCAGGTGCCACTCCGGGCAATAAACCAGCTACGAGCTGGTGCCTGCCTGAGTAAACTGATGCAGTAAGCGGCCGTTGAAACATTAAATTTTGACCCCGTTGTAAATTGTCCCCATGGGCCATTTTAAATGGATTAATGATCTATTTTCAACGTTGAAAATTGACCCTTCTCGTTATTTAATGACTCAACTATGCGTAAAAATTTGACCCTCGTTAAAAATGATCAACTATTGGCAGGTCATATTTCAACGTTGAAAACTGATTTTAATAATCTTACGCAATATGCCTTTTACCATACAGATGAATGATTAATATTTCTGTATTTTTTCAGAACTTTTAAGTAAAAAACGTTTACTTATACATTTTAGCGCTCCACAAGCTAATAATACATTAGGTCCTATTCATCGGCAATAACTCTGACAGAAATAGAAGTTAAAACTCAACTACACATCTTTGGATGCTTATTAACGAACTGATCAACTACGGCATCCTTGGGCGTTTATTCCCCGGATGAAATTTAGGCACTTGTTTACATAATTGACGGGGGTAAACCAACATTTCTACAAAAGTAGTGTAATTTCTTGATTCAAATTATATCTTATTTGGTCATAAATTTATCTTATGGGTATTTCGCTACAATGTGTCTTTGACATTGAAGTTGTACTTTCTCATTCCGCAATATTGTTTTCGCATTGTTCGCGGTCCTCCCGATTAGGAGGTGGTACAGATAACTCGCCAATAATGGGTCACTATCAACAATGGGCATGTGGTGAATGTTTAGACTTTCATGATTTCTAAACTTACTAACACTTAAAACTATTGCTCATATTCATTTAAATGTTTGATTTATTTGAATCTATCTTTTATGTCTGAAGTTATGATGAAATATTTAAACCTGTCCGATTCACCAATAGGGGGTCCCTTTGGCCAATGGGGGTCACCTAGTTAATCATATTTTCTATCAATTTATTTTTTTTTTTTTTTGACAAAACATGACTGTCGTCTTGAAATAAGCATTTCGATGCAGAGTATAATGAGAATCAGTATGTTTACATTTCAAACGGGAGATACTAGGTAAAAGGAATAGCGCTAGTTCCCACAGTAACTGTTGTATTACTAAGCATAATAAGCACGAACTATATTCAAAACTAAAATCAAAATATTGATTGATGTGTGATCCTTTATTGGCTACCAACGTAAAAAATCGTTTGCAGAAAATTATGTAATATTTCAAACTCTTATTGTTGATATTGTTGATTAAAATTGAATTATACAATTTATGGTAACTGAAGAAACTTTATACAAAGTTCAAGCTATAAATTAATGGCAAAGTTTAGACCATAATTGTAAAAATATATATACATATAGATATGATCTTAGCATAAATGTTTTAAGATATTTTTACATAAATAGAAGTCAGAAATCTGAGTCTTTGTGTTTTCGTTTTCGGCAAAGACCGACTCTGATTTTATCAAATTTTACCAATTTTATCAAACTTTATTCAAGTTTAACAGATTTTAAACGGTATAAACTTTAATCTAAATAAAACTAATAGAAATTGCCTCAAAAAATCTTTATTGAGGATACATAAAAAACATTGCAAGTAAACATTTAAAGTTAGACCAGCATTCTTTAATGTACGTGTTAGGGACCTAATGTGGCATACAGCGCAGGTATAAGAAAAGGCCACCATAAGAAAGTTCAGTAGTGATGACGTGCAGTATAAAACCAGACGACGACAGGAAGACTTGTTTGTTCGTTTGGGTTTAACCCCGTTTTTCTACAGTATTTCAGTCATGTAACGACGGGCAGTTAACCTAACCAGTATTCCTGGATTGATTCTGTACCAGTACAAACCTGTTCTCCGCAAGTAACTGCCAACTTCCCCACATGAATTAGAGGTGGAGGACTAATGATTTCAGACACAATGTCGTTTATCAAATAGTCACGGAGAACATACGCCCCACCCGAGGATCGAACTCGAGATCCCGAGATCCGTAGACTAACGCTCTTACCTACTGAGCTAAGCGGGCGGGAAGAAGGTAAATAAAGTACAACGAATAAGGTAATCAAAACACCGCGAAATTAAGGTGTAACATACGTAAGAAAACGCGCGTAGTGCATTCATAATGTAATATTACAACCTGAAACTTTCAGCACCGCTAGAAGATGAACATAGCTGAAATTCTATAGCAATTTTGATATGATATGTAATTATGTAATTTATACACATCATATTAAACTATGATATTATGCTGTCATTCTATTACTTAACAGAATTACAAAAGCCAATGTCTAAAAGCTATATCTGTACATTTTATAAATTAATTAAACAAGTAGCTTATACAAAGTCGTTAAATGAAATTCTAATTTTCGAACCTGGCATTAGGACGCGTAAACTTCAATTAATCAAATCTGGAAAGTAGATCCCTCGGAAGCACCGAGAACAAGGCAAATAGTGAAAATTGCAGACTCGGTTTGATTGAGTCTGTTCATGGGCAGTAATGGAAAAGGCAACACTGTCCACGCCCCCTAGCACCGGCTTAAACAGTATTTAATCTTCAAATCTAAATGAGTTGAAATCAATGATCCCGAAGGACCAGAAAATATAACAACACTGAGATGAAGTCGGAGCGACTTTTTACGGCCGCCACACAGCCCTTAACACCCGCTGTTGTGAAGTAAATAAAATTTGGAAACTAGATCCCTCGGAAGCACCGAGAACAAGGCAAACAGTGAAAATTGCAACGCGGTTTGATTGAGTCTGTTCATGGGCAGTAATGGAAAAAGCAACACTGTCCACGCCCCCTCGCATCGGCTTAAGCAGTATTCAATCTTCAAATCTAAATGAGTTGAAATCAATGATCCCGAAGGACCAGAAAATATAACAACACTGAGATGAAGTCGGAGCGACTTTTTACGGCCGCCACACAGCCCTTAACATCCGCTGTTGAGAAATAAATAAAATCTGGCAAGTAGATCCCTCGGAAGCACCGAGAACAAGGCAAATAGTGAAAATTGCAGACTCGGTTTGGTTGGGTCTGTCCATGGGCAGTAATAAAAGACATACCTTTACAACGTGAAAATATATCTCTTTGTGTTACAGAGATATCACTATAATTCACAGACATATCCCTTATAGATATCTTGTTACGATCGGAAAAGGTGCTCCCTGGGTGGAAGTCTCGATGTGCCCACACCCACCCACCTGTCGAAATCATTGTGTTACACTTTCGTTAATAGCTCCCTGTCAACATATAGATGATCTCGCCTACCTCGGCTAAGTTCTCACTTTTAGCCTGGGCTCGGTATTGTGAAATTATTCTTAAAGAAGCTAACCAGCATGACTCCGATAATTTTTATTCTTTCCAGTGTGTTTCTCTACTACAACAGACGATCTCTGACGTTTAACTTAGATTTAACAAACCGTTGAAAAATGACCCCATTACTGATCAAAATTTAACAACTGATCAGGTCTCAACGACTTTTGATCAAATTTTTATGTTGAAATGCTGGCAGGGTCAGTTCTCAACGTTAAAAAATGACCCATGGTGTCTATTTTAGGGTCAATTTTCAACGGGGTCAAAATTTAATTTTACACCGTAACCGTCTGGCCAAGGCTACACAATTTGTCATTGTTAAATATGCACTTTATTTTGCATGTTACTATAGCTTTTAGTCCCTGGACTGGACCTGGATTCTGATAGATACAAAACCATGTCGAACAGACTTACAACGGTGGAGCAATCGGTTACAGAGGGAAGACATGAGGCGGATCAGTTTCAGCAAACAATGAGCCAACAAATGGAGAGAATTGAACAAAGTTTACAAGAAAGACAGGCAAGCACATATTCAACATAATTTAGCCTTTGTTTCGGACATATGTTTATAAAGCGTAATAGAATATCACAGTAACGTTTTAATACTGTATATTATTATATTTCATTTTATTAGAGTCTCATCCATTTACATTTTATACACATATACAAACAATAAAAATCACATATCATACAAGTAAATGGCCATTCTATATAGAATGACAAGAGACTTTTTAAAAATAGTACATTACACTATTAAAATCACAGTAAAACTATTGCAAGTGTATTGTGTTGCATTTTGTGTTGTGTTCATTTCAAGTGGTGCATGTTTGTGTGTGTGTGCTTGTGTGTGTGCGTGTGTGTACTGAAGTTGTGTGTATGTGTATACTATGTTGTGGTTGTGTTGTGTTGTGTTGTGCATGCATGTATTGTTTTATTTGAGTCTCATCTTTATGCAAACATGTAAGTTTACAATTCAATTATACATAAATAAAACTAAGTACATAGCCGCTCTATAAGTAGGACTATAAGAGACTGTATCAGCTGTGACACCACTTGCTCCAATGCACCTGGGACCCACCACTCAGAAACCATAAATGCAACCAAGAGCTGTCCGTAATACAGCACGCTTGACCTTTCTCAGTGCCTGACTCTTAATTAAGAGTTTAAAAAAGGCATAATTCTACCAAAATTCAAATAAGAGTTATGGAGGTTGTTTCTCCTGGTGTAGACTACTATAATAATTACTACTTTAAGCTTCAATAATATATGTCTACAGATGTACTGTTGTTTTCAAAATAGTGTTTATTTTTTTTTCTAAATGAAATACGTTTTTCAATCATATTTAATATTCAGACATAAAACTTAAAAACTATTTGCTTCAGACATTTTGAATTTTATTCTCTTTTTTTCAGTCTCAGTTCCAGTCAAGTGAAGGTAAACCATATTATCATGCATGTTTTTTTTTTGTTTTGGTCTGTTTTTTATTGTTTTTTCTTCATCTTGCTCTTGCGAAAGGGTGTAAGTTGTATAATTATGGTTTCGTGGTCCTTTTATGTTAAAATTGGAAAAGCAGCGGTCTAAGTAGAGAATAAAGGCATGGTTAAAACACCTCTTTCAATTAAATGAGGTAACAAAAAATGGACTCAATAACACTTTCTACAATTTAAAGATTTTTCATACCGTTGACATATAGACCTATATGTGAGATAACAATTCCTGAAAACAGGAAAAAAACATGTATATTTTTTTAAAAAAGTATCATTTTGTATTCATGACAAAACATATCACAGTCATAATTATAACTGAAGATTTTTTTATCTTTCATAAAGTTAACATAATATTTAACATGGACATAATTGCAATTCTGTCCCCAGAAATTATTTGAAAGCTGTATAATTAATTAATTTACGATAAAAAGATTCTTACGTTCGCGTGTAGAGATATAATAATGGAAAATGAATTCTTGCACATTGATGATTTTTACCCATGCCCATCAAAATCCATCTGATAAAACGCTCCTCTCCCATGCTAGATTACTATCGTACGGTTAATGACAACAAACTACTTATGCATTATTTATATATCATTTATGTAAAACACGAAAAAATCAGGTACCTTACTAGATTTTTTCCGTTTCTTATAGTATAATTTTCGATTCAAAATTGGTTATTTAAGAAATAATTTATAGCAAAAGAGTGTTTTAACACTACTTTTGCAAGACGGACGGTTATACGTCGGACGTAATAATTATCTGTACCAAGCGTATAAATAGTGTTAAATAATGTTTTGCTATGTATTATTTCGATTCTAATATGCCCTTAACCTAAAAAAGTAGATAAAATGTAGTAGCGCTCTTTCTTGGTCGCCACATTGACGTCACCGCACCTTAAGAAGGAACCATACTATAACTTTTTCTCAGAGCCCACGTTATTGAATGGTACCAACAAAAACTGGAAGCTATTTCCGATTTAGACATGTGTATATCTTTACGTTTAATGCATCAGTGACGTTTCCGTGACGTCGCAAACATGACCACTTCGCGCACTTTTGACGTCAGATATACAGGGACAAATCTGCCTTGAAGTTATTGTACCGGCAATATTTTTAACGGAAATCCATAAATAATACATGAAATGAAAGCTGACATGAATCTCCAGACGATGATTGAATCGGAATTGCTCTTCATTTTCGCCTTATAAAAAGAAAACGAGTTTTCTTTTTACTTAAATTTTCTACAAAACGTAACTTCGCTCAACATTAAAAATATCCATCCGTAAAAAAATATTTTCAACAAAATATTTTTACACTAATACATCCCGTGAACACATAATAAAAGAAAGAAAGTTTTACCGTGCCGTTTTGTGGCTATAAGAACTTTTAAGGTAGACTGCGCCTTATATCAAGGTGTTGGGTTCCGTTTCGAAATTTTGTTTAATATAAAATTCAGCATATTCCTCATAGAATGCGTATTTTACTTGTTTGATACTTCTGTAACTTTTTTCTTTACAAACCTTCAAACACGACTATTGACGTCCATTTTTGATGAACCATTATTTCACGTCCGTCAGACTGTTTTCTTAAATCGTTCTGTTCAGTCAACAAGTATCGATTTGCTTGTTTCTCATCGTATTTTCATTTAAAAATGTCTTTAAAATGGTGTAAATTTGTGGAGATCATTTTAAAGTTGATGTCGATATTTGCGTTAAAGTGACGTTAGAGCGACAAATATGACGTTTAGTTCTGAATAAAAAGTTTGCGTTAATCTTGTCTCATAAAAAAAAACAAAACGATAGAATTTGACAAAAAACTAACATGATCATGAAAATTTTATTTTCTGTCGATTGAAGGAAAAAAATGATGGGGTCACCGAATTTATTTTCGCGTAAATTTACGTTACGCTATCCCTACCCCCAAATAACAACATAGCTTAGTTTGGCTATTTTTCTGATATATATCTTTTCAAATCTTACTATTCGCCGAATTCGTTTTCGCGTAAAATTACGTTACGCTACCCCTGCCCCCCAAATCAAAAGATAGCGCAATTGAGTATTTTTTTTTCATGTATCTCCTCCTTTTAGGATAAACTCTACTATTTTATTTTTCCTAGTAAAATTAAATCAAAATTTCAATAGTGAAATAATTCCTGTGTAGAACTCAGACTTTAAAGTTTAGATTATATTTGATATATGAGAATGCGACAAAATCAATATCCCTTTACTATTTGCGCTGAATTACACCTCAGATAAAACAAATGCGTAATTCAATGGATTTTCTGATTTTCGTGATCAAGACAAACTCTTTTTTAACCTGTTTACATAGAATTTAATCAAAAGAGGCCTTTACAACTATTAATGATTTCATTCAACGTTACACGTTAAATTATATATCTCGCAAGTTCATAATAATACATGAAAACTCATGTTTCGATGCACATTACATTGTTAACATTTACAAAAATAAATTTAAAAAAAGACAGAATATAGTGAACATCCTTTATTTGAATTATCTCAGCCTTTTAACTTTAACAAGTACCAGTATAAATTCCATCACATGCCGCTTATAGAACAGAGGTAAACAAATATAGGCCTACATTATAAAGATATGGCATAAATATCTTATTAGTTAATATAGGTGCACTCTTAATGAAGCAGATTCGAACAACAACCAGTCTTCAGAAAATAATACTGGGGTAAACAGAACCTGGCCAAGCTCGGCACAGTACGAAACAAATAAAACGTAGATGAAAATGTGAAATATTCATTTTAACATAACTCGGAAAAAAGTACTAATATAACTTTATAAAAGTAGAAAGCCTTTATGTAATTATAACAGCATGTTCGAGTAAACATTATCTTATCTAACTTTATTACACATTTTACGTTTTTGGAAATATTTCGATTGTTTTGAGAGTAGTCGGACACCCCGATTTCAAATAAAGTGAATCCTCCTGAATAATCGCGGGAAAACAGCTACGATGGCTGTTGCTCTGAAAAGGTTAATTTATTTAGCAACTTGGCTAGATAGAAATACTATCTTTTGCAAAGAGGTTTTAGCTCTCCGGAGATGTGTGTACAAATGTTATCCTTGTATTCATAGACACATAATAGAAACATATTCCATAAATAATACTGTTTCCTAATATTAGAAACATAAGACATACGAGTAAAGAAAACATTCCATGACGTAATTTTTTGTTTGTTTTGTTTTTTGTTGTTGTTTATTTTGTTGTTGTTGTTTTTTGGTTTAGCTCTGTTTTTCTACGGTACTGCGGGCAGTTAGCCTAACCAGTGTTCCTGGATTCTGTATTCACAACAAATAACTTCTATCTTCACCACATAAATCAGAAGTGGAGGACGAATGATTTCGGACACGTGCCTTCTATCAAATCGGCATGCCCTACCCAGGGACCGAACTCGCAATCCTTAGATCTGCGCTCCTACTGAGCTAAGCGGGTGGGGTAAAAGAAAGAAAGAATGAAAGAAAGAAAGAAAGCAGCGGTTGTGACTGACACTCGCTGGAACTCAACGAAACCTCTCTTATATCATAAATACTGAACTTGTAGAAGTTATGATTTATTTCAAATAGCGTCTGTGGTATAAAATTTCAAAATAATGAAAAATTAACTCTGACCCGTAAAACCAAATTCCGCCGTCAAATTATGCGAACGTATGCGTGGAGCGGGTAATTAACCGGGCAAGCCCATGGCAACTTATCTTATGGTCAGATGTAACGAGGGTGGTGAAGTAAGAAACGAAATATAAAAATGTAAGACCGTAGGATGTGTGTCTGTACTTAGGGAGGGTTAGGGATAATATGGAAAAAAAAACTAGATACAAACAACCTTTACTCCCTTGGAGGGGCGGTTGAGTCAAGGGTCATACGTCTGAAATCACAACCTTTAGAATATTTGAATCTGTTGTATAATATTGATCAATGATGTTTTACAATGATGATGCTTTCTGTTCGTGTGAAAACTCCGAACAATATTCACAATTGCATATGCAAATATTCTTCATGTTAGCAGTGTTTTACAACAGAAAACATGTTTATTGGTACTTTGTATAAGAAAAATTTGAAAAAATAAACTTTATCATAATTATAGAAAGTATATTTAAAACGACTTTCAAAAATAACATGATTAGTATTTAACCAAAGTTGTCGTATTGGCGTATATTCTTCATTCAAACCATTTCTCAATGAAGTCGCCAATTTTGCAGTTATAAGGACCTCTTTTGAAAGGAAAGCTCTCTTACTCACGTTCCTTGATTCGCTTCACGCCTGTAGTGAACAACTGATGAATGAGAATGTAAAATACTAAGATTTGAAAAGAGTTATACCAGAAAAACAGCCAAACTAAGCTATGTTGTTATTTGGGGGTAGTGGTAGCGTAACGTAAATTTACGCGAAAATGAATTCGGTGATCCCATAATTCTTTTCCTTCAATCGACAGAAAATAAAAAATAAAGTTTTTATGATCGTGTTAGTTTTTTGTCAAAGTCTATCGTTTGGATTTTACATAAGATTAACGCAAACTTGTATAAAACTAAACGTCATATTTGTCGCTCTGACGTAACTTTAACGTAAATATCGACATCAACGTTAAAATGATCTCCACAAATTATACACCATTTCAAAGACATTTTTAAATGAAAATATGATAAGAAACAAGCAAATCAATACTTGTTGACTGAACAGAACGATTTAAGAAAACAGTCTGACGGACGTGAAATAATGGTTCATCAAAAATGGACGTCAATAGTCGTTTGTAAGGAAAAAAGTTACAGAAATATCAATAAAGTAAAATACGCATTCTATGAGGAATATGCTGAATTTTATATAATAAACAAAATTTCGAAACGGAACCCAGCAACTTCAAATTAGGCGCATTCCACCTTAAAGCATAACTACAGTAACATTTTTCGGCGCTGAAAAAAAAATGACGTGAATATGAAGATATGGCCCTTAAGGTTAGGCAGAAAAAGTTTTTTGTTTACATGATAAAAATTAGGGCAGGTAGCTAAGGTGACACGCCAGTTTATATCTACACAGTTACAATTAACTTTATTAGAGTTTTATTTATAAGGTATAAGGCTATGTCACATGCATGCGAGATTTCGTATTTTATATTCTGTTTACCGTATAACTGGTTATTTTTGCGGGTAGATAATTTCTGCGATATATTGCGGGTCTCTTCCAGCCGCAAAAATTAAATTCGCAAATATTTTATAGTTTCTTATATTAGGATCGCCCGTTTGTCGCCTCTTTTTACCTGTGTACTTTAAATTACTTAATCAATACACGTATCTCGCTAGTAGCCCCTCGCTTAACTTAAAAAAATTATAACACTAGCAGTAAATTACAAAAGAATTTATCAGTTAATCCACACCCTATTACCTGATCACGGGTGGTGAACGCGCAATCCAATTCCCGCTGGGAATACGCTTAAAATGGGTTGCGCAACGTCCGGTGCTGGTGTTGGGCGTATAAAAAGACGAAATTGAGGTATGTGAAGTTATGATCTTGCTTAGTATGAGACAAGAATGAATTTTCTCGAAAAAAGCAAAATGCTATTCGACACAAATATGATAATACATCATAATAAATAAAAATAATTATGTGTAAAATATCTGGTTTGTAAGTTATGATTCGGCTCTATTATCACGAGAACTCAGGCGCGACAAGAAGCGTGAAAAAGTATGAAATCAACAAAAATGCACGGTTCTGACCTCATATGCCTAATCTAAGGACATTTGATGCTTTTTATGATAACTCAACTGTTATAACGTAACGAATATCTAAATTATTTGCTTCAAATCCTGCTTACGGGGACACAATTGACAAAAAATAATCGGGAATGGGGTTGCGCACCGGGAATGGAGTTGCTCGTATACGTCATAATGTATATAATGTATACATGCAACTCCATTCCCGGGGCGCAACACCATTCCCGATTATTGTTTTGCCAATCTTTACACCAAAAGCAACATTTCATTCAATAGTATGTAATATTCATGACTATTTTACACGTGTTTGATCATTAGAAGCGTCACATTTCCAGAAAGAAAGCACAAGAGTTAAAAAAATTGGCATTTTTCATGATTTCATGTTTTTTTGACAGTTCGAGCCAGCAGAGTGTTCGTGATAAAAGAGCTGATTCTTAAATTAATAAGTTGGTATTTCACACATATGATCATTATTCATTTTTGTGTCGAATAGCATTTTGCTTTTCGAAAACATTTGTAATGTGTCATTATTTACAAAAAACAAAAAAAAACATCTACCTCGATTTTGTATATATTGATGCGCAACACCAGCACCGGAAGCCGCGCAACCCATTTTTAGCGTATTCCCAGTGGGAATTGGATTGCGCGTTTACCACCCGTGCTGATATCCACCACGCCGAGGGATGCGGCTGCCACAGAGGTAGGAAATCAATAACGGTGAGTAGTGGTGTTAGTTTTTTAAGCTGTATTTTTTTTATTTTGATTTTCCATGAAAATAATCTGGTGCAGCTATATGTGTACATGTCTAAACATATTATATGATTAATCTTGGTCGCCAACTTTGCGAAATAAAGAAGTTTTCAGCTGTGTAAATTGGACGTTTATTAAAATTGATGCGAAAATCATATTCAACGGCCCAATTCAAAGTGTTTACAAAATATTTTGATCAAGTTTACCTCACACGTCAAACGATTAATCATCTGGGGATATTTCTGGCAAGTTTCAAGTCAGTCCGTACGTCTACTCCGGCGTTCTGATCCTCCAAAGGGACCCGGGTATAGTCACGTATGATAAACTTTACCGCAGAGGGCATTTTTTAATGATGCCCATCCCGCCGAGGAGTCAAAATATAGAATATCGTTTACGACAGAGGGAAATTTGGTATAAAGAGGTCTATTTTGGCTGTTTGCTTTGCTTTTGAGACCTGGGAAGTCATGGAATTATTTTCAGTATGCATTGTTTATACTTGTGTTTAATAATGGGCGATTTTCAATGGCGATCACCGCTGTAACACGGTGTTAATCAGTCTAGATTGAACTTCTATCTATCTCCGACGTTGTTTTGCTACTATAAGGTTTCGTTAAATGTAAACTCAATTTTGTTTCAATTTTCATGAAATATACACAAATAATAATATCGTAAGTCCTGCTGGTATCGGTACTTGCGTTCTTGCTGGATTCAGAGTTGAATTTACGGTTTATATTAAATGATAAATCGTTTTGCAATCAGTCTAGATTGTATTTATATATATCTCCTACATTGCATACAATCTGATACTGTACATGTATGGAGTTGTTTTGCCACTGAAAGTCTTCGTTTTGTAAAATAATTCTTGTTTCTTTTTTTATCATAATATTCAGACATTTGCTGCCAGCAATGAAAGCCTAAGTCCTAG
The DNA here is from genome assembly GCF_021730395.1 of Mercenaria mercenaria. NCBI lineage: Eukaryota > Metazoa > Mollusca > Bivalvia > Venerida > Veneridae > Mercenaria > Mercenaria mercenaria. The sequence goes on along the minus strand of NW_026461160.1, from coordinate 8,065 downwards.
TACTTGCGTTCTTGATGGATTCAGTGTTGAATATAGGTTAATATTAAATATCAAATTGTTTTGGATTATCAAGCTTTCATACTAAGAGGCTACTGATAGTAACATAGTTCTACATAAAAGATCAGTTAGGCTAGAAAATTTAAATATATTTGTTGTCAAGTGATCGGTTCTAAATAAAACTGTTATTCATTAATCGTTTACAGAAATGTTCTAATAGCAATTTATCTTGTATTGAATTTCAGAACCAAAGATGAAGCGGGCATACATGTGTTATTGCTGTAACAATGATTTTAAAGTTAACACTGGAGTGATTGACCATTTACTTAATTGTCATGTCAAGAGAGATCTATCAAATTGCAACTGAAATAACTAAACCACCTGTTATTATCGAGTTACTATCTGAAATGAAGATTTCATTCTGATCGATCTCTCTTGACAACTTTAAAGATGTATTCAAAGTTGATATTTTGCCCTGTAACTTCGATAAATGCCCATACGCTGGTCGCTAGAAATAAGTATTTCACCTTCGTTTGGAATCACGTCAGTATATGTTTTTGTCCTATATCCAGCATTCCAAATGTTTTCATCTGTTTCCAGTTCCCAGTAACTAAATGGTCAATCACTCTAGCGTAAGCTGAAAATCAGTGTCTTAGCATTTTTTTAAAACAATTCTCATATATTTCAAATATATATGCTTAAATATACTACTTGATTGTGTTAAACTATATGATCTATGTGTATTTAAATGAAAGCTGTATATGATAAATGCAAAACAATTTAGTATCTAATATTAACCGTAACTTCAACACTGAATCCTGCAAGAACGCAAGTACCAGGACTTAAGATATCATTATTTCTGTATATTTCATCATAAAAAAAATGAAACAAAAATGAATTTACAAAATGAACATTTACAGCAGCAGAACCAATTGATACATGTAGCAGATAGTTTGCAACGTCGGAGATAGATAGAAGATCAATCTAGACTGATTAACACCGTATTACCGCGGAGTTCGCCATTGAAAATCGCCCATTAAGAAACATAAGTATAAACAATGCTTACTGCAAATGATTCCATGACGTCCCAAGTCTTAAAAGCGAAGCAAACAGCCAAAATAGACGTCTTTACACCAAATTTCCCTCTGCCGTAAACGGTATTCTATAGTTTGACTCTTCGGCGGGATGGGCATCATTTAAAAATGCCCTCTGCGGTAAAGTTTATCATACGTGACTATACCCGGGTCCCTTTGGAGGATCAGAACGCCGGTGTAGACGTACGGACAGACTTGAAACTTGCCAGGAATATCCCCAGATGATTGGTCGTTTGACGAGTATGGTAAATCCGATCAAAATATTTTGTAAACACTTCGAATTGGTCCGATGAAGATGATTTTCGCATCAATTTTAATAAACGTCCAATTTAATCAGCTGAATACTTCTTTATTTCGCAAAGTTGGCGACCAGGATTAATTATATAATAATTATGTTAAGGCATTTACACGTATGCTTGCACCAGAATATTTTCATTGAAAGTCGAAATGAAAATATACAGCTCAAAGACTAACACCACTACTTATTGATTTCTGGCCTCTGTGGCAGCCGCATCCCTCGGCGTGGTGGACATCAGGTAATAGGGTGTGTTATCGTGTACAATCAATTTTAGCTAGTTTGGTGTTTGCGATAGTTCAAGCAAGATTTGTAAATTAATGGCTATGCTGAAATACCTTGTCAGAAAGGACTTGCCGGATCACAACGGGCCCTTGTCTGATAGCTTGCCGCCTCGAGACAAAAATGACTGCAATGAAATTGTAAAAAAAGAACTGACGGTGAAACTAGGTGCGATTCCGAAATAATGCAAGTTCATCAAGTAAAAAGAGCGGGAAATATGCAACGTATTCGTCGAAGGATCGGGCACAAATTGCAAAATATGCAAGTATGCATGGACCGACGGAAACATAAAGACATTTCCGCAATGAATTTCCCAGTCTTAGAGAGAGCACTGTGAGATATTTCAGAGACAGGTATAAAACGGAGATTAAAACCTCAAAGAAACGCAAGGTGAATTATGATGATGGGTCGTCTGAACTCTCCATGGATAAACGCAGAAATTAAAGTAACCTCTCTACAAAAATCCGCAGAAATTAAAATCGCGAAATAACCAGTTTTTTGTTTAATGATAAGAATTAGGGCAGGGCAGGTAGCTAAGGTGACACGCCAGTTTATATCAAACAGTTACAATTAACCTTAATAGATTTTTATTTATTAGGTATAAGGCTATGTCACATGCATGTGAGATTTCGTATTTTATATTCTGTTTATATCTCCCGCCCGCTCGGAGCTGAATTATTACCTTCTTACCAACTTCATTCAGTGGCTGGAGGACGTCAATGTTAAGAAACATGCACAGATCTTATGTGCGCATAATGGATCTAATTTTTACTTTCCAATATTGTGTAGAATCCTACAACGCCATCGTCTATTTACACGTTTCATAGAAGTCGTCGCTGGAGTCGTCGATAGCATTGATATATTCAAAAAATTTTTACCAAAGACATCACGCGCACTTGGAAATATTTACAATGAACTATTTGGTGAACAATTGAAAGATACGATGCAACGGCTGATGCAATCGCATTGGCTAAAATATTCGAAAACCCTAAATATACCCAACCAATCTGTGCTAAACTTGTCAGTCCAGATAACATCGTCTGTTACGAAGAAAAGATGAAATTCAGGGCAAACGTCAATTCTCCGCAAACACAACTAAGCGCTGGACAAAACAAGAAAATCCTCACCGATCAAATGGCTGGCAAAGTGTTACAGGGAGGTATATCAGTTGATATTCTGATGTTGGCATACAACAGAGACAAGGAAAGGGGTGTGAAGACACTATTGTTAGAAAAAAAATAGATAGTACGGGTCACAAAAAGACAGTCTGTTATAGATACTTTAACGGAAGCGTGCAGAAAGATATCTAAAATACTTGAACTTATCCTCGAGTATATCTAGTATTTTGTACATCGTACATTTATAGACTAATTTTGAGGTCAATAATACAGTTTCGCTGACCTGTGAAAATTGATACTGACTTGAGATTTAGTCTTATGTCAATTCCATTTTCTCGCAATTCCGCAAAAATATATAATAGCCGTGATATAACTCTGTAACTACTAGTACTATAGAGTAATACATCGTATATAATAGACATTTGCGAAATAATTGATTATATGCGCGGTAGGAAATTGAGTTTATAACGGCAATACAGTTTGGATTATTATATCATCACTATGCGGTAGGTAATATAAATTCGGATGTGTCTGCTTTTAGCTCGATTTTTCGAAGAAAAACGTAGAGTTAATGCACTCGCTCCGGCGTCAGCGTCGCCGTTGGTTAAAGTTTTTGATAAAGTCAAATATCTCTGTTACTATCAAAGCTATTGACTTGTAACTTATAATAGATATTTACTATAAAATTCTACACCAGGAGAAATAGTTACCATAACTCTGATTTAAATTTTGATAGAATTATGCCCCTTTTTAACTTAGAATTTCTGGTTAAAGCTTTTGATAAAGTAATATCTCTGTTACTGTCAAAGCTACTGACATGAAACCTAAAATAGTTATTTACTATTGAAGTCTACACCAGGAAAAAACAATCTTCATTACGCTATTGCACTCGCTCCGGCGTCAGCGTAGCCGTTAGTTAAAGTTTTTGATAAAGTCAAATATCTCTGTTACTATCAAAGCTATTGACTTGAAACTTATAATAGGTATTTACTATCAAATTCTACACCAGGAGAAATAATCCCCATAACTCTGATTTAAATTTTGATAGAATTATGCCCCTTTTTAACTCTCTGTTACTATCAAAACTATTGAATTGAAACTTAAAATAGTTATTTACTATAGTCTATGTCTAATTAGACATCTGCGAATTAAGTCTACGTGGACTGTGAACACCTAAGATGATCGATTTTTCAAGGGGATCGTCTAAACATGATTTTTTAAATTTATGTGTGGTAGGAAAACATTTCTATAAAGATGGTAAGGTCTGGTTTATTATGTAACCGCACAGGATAAGATTTGGATTTGTTTGTCCGTCCGTCTCTTCGCCAGAGAAATGTTTTGTTATACATATCGCAAAAAGTATTTGATCTAGCGTCATAAAACTTTCCTGAGATTTTCTTCAATATTATAAGTTGTGCATCTGCGACAAAGTTGAAAAGATGAGCTAGTTTAATCGCTATGTATCCGTATTCTATCGCCGTCGTCGTCAGACATGAAAAAAAATCTAAACTGGGTCAGCTGGGATCAAAATGAAGGTCAGCAGGTAAAACATTGTGAAAACTGTAGAAAACGCTATATCTTGCGTCATCCTTTGTTGTTATTATAGGTCCGAAGGGACGTATTTTGCAATATTGCAGGTGTTCATCTTGCCGCCTGTCTGTCTATGTGTCCGTCTGTCAGTTAGCAATTTCGTGTAGACACCGCTCTGTAACTCGTGAACCCCTTGAAGGATTTCAAACACACATGATACAAATGTTCTCCACATCAAGACTACGTGCAGTGTTTCTCTAAAATCCTTTAAACAAGTCAAGAGTTACAGAACAGACACGAAACAAAGTAATATCACCTTGACCCTTAAGTGTAACCTTGACCTTAAAGCGAGCCATCTGATACAGGCACTCTGCAAGTGGAGAACATTTTTATCAAGTTTGTTTGAAATCCTTCAAGGGGTTTACAAGTTACAGAGCGGAATCGACACGAAATTGCTAACGGACAGACGGACACACAGACAGACGGCCAGATGAACACCTGGGGTATAACAAAATATGTCCCTTCGGGCGTATAATAACAACAAAGGAATGGAGACGCAAGATATAATGTTTTCTACAGTTTTCACAATGTTTTACCTGCTGACCTATATTTTGATCACAGCTGTCCCAGATGTTATCAGTAACAGACGTTTTTGGTCTAATTGTAAGGGTCATATATTAACATCAGCGTCGAAAAATGTTACTGTAGTGATGCTTAAAAAGTTCTTATAGCCACCAACGGCACGGTAAAACTTCCTATTTTTTACTATGTGTTTGCGGGACGTATTAGTGCAAAACATATTCAATCTTGGTAAAAAAAATACGGATGGATATTTTTTAATGTTGAGCGAAGCTACTTTTGTGGAAAATTTAAGTAAAAACAAAACTCGTCTTTTTTCCGGCTCTCATTTTATCAATCGAAAACGAAGAGCATTCCGATTAACCCATCGTCTGGAGATTTATGTCAGGTTTTATTTGATGTATTATTTATGGTTTTACGTTAAAAATATTACCGGTACAATAATTTCAAGGTAAATTTTGTCCCTGTATATCTGACGTCAAAAGTGCACGAAGTGGTCATGTTTGCGACGTCATGGAAACGTCACTGATGCATTAAACGTAAAAAATACACACAGATCTAAATCAAAAAAATATTCCAGTTTTTGTTGGTACCAGTCAATAACGTGGGCTCAAAAAAGATATAGTATGGTTCCTCTTTATGCGTCATTTAACAGATACAAGCATATTAGAATTTACGGTAAGAACATATCGATACGCTACCTTCAATAAAACTAAATTGGAACTTTTTATTGTACTTCATTGCAACGTCATGATGTCACTCCTGTTTACAGGCTTTAATTTCATGCGCTTTGTACGGAATCTTGTTGGGGCCATTTATAATGTCGCCGTCGCGTTTGTGGGGTCGACACACGACAACGCGAGGTGCATAGCGACATTATGAAGTTACACCCGACAATCGCAAACGACGTCGACGATCCCAAACGATGTCGCGGCATCCACTTTGAAATGTCGCCTTTCAAATGCACGATATATCGCGATGTCACTTCGCGTTGTCAAGCGTCATATAGCATTGTCGCTATGTCACTTCGTAATATCGCGATGTCACTTCGCGTTGTCGTGTTTCTATCCTGCAAACGCGACGGCGACATTAACAAACGATATGCGATAATCTCAAACGACGCTCGACAACACGAAGCGACATTTTCCTAATGTCGTATCGTATGTCGCTTGTCGCGGGTTTGGGTGAGGGTCGACAGGCGACAATTCCAAACGATAAACGACACGCGAAGTGACACTCGACAATACGAAGCGACATTTTCATAATGTCGTATCGCATTGTCGTGCGTCGACCGGTGTTCACTTGAATAAATACCGCCTAATCATGGTCGCATTTTTTTCGGAAAATTCATCAATTTCTTTTTATTGTTAAAAGTATTAAAAGTAAGGTATCAAAGTAAAATTGCTTTTAATAAGTAGTATTGCCTAATTAAATATTTAAAAAAATGTTCTTCCCCGACGGGCACGCCGTCGGGGACATTCACTGAAATTTGTCATTTTTGCCTTAAAATATTAGCAGTAAAAGTTATTGTAAAATTTTGTAAAATACGGTATGCAAGAAAATATCATCTGTCAGAATGAAAATAAAAGGCTTATATGTATACGACAAGCCTCATTATTACCGCTTAATGCGTATTTCTATCCGATTCGTAACCACATGACAGAAAAATAATTCAATTTGTTTAGACATTATGTATACTTTTTATTATCTTTAAAATATTAGGTAATACTTTTGCTGTTTAACTGTAAGTTGATTTAAATACCGGAACGGAACAACAGTGAATAGAAGGACAATCTGCGTTTAGGTCGTAAAATAATAACATGAAAGTATTACTCAGTTCAAGTAAAACTTCAATATGTTACTTATTACATATTTTTTTGTTTCTAAATTTGTGAGCAATTTGACAAATCTACTTTTAGAACTAAAATAAAAAAATAAAATAAATGCCTGTATTTAGGGGTATTGGAAAATAAAATATTCGTTCACTGTACTAACTATTTAAAACGTTTACGTCTTTTCGAGCTACAATGATTTACTTTCCAGAACGCATAAGCCATAGAGTTGTTGAGCAGTTGTTACAAAATACACAGTTTCAAAGTATGATACAAACTCGAGAAGTATCAATGACTCGAGCAGAGACTGCAGATGAACACATGGAAAGTACTCCCAGGTCGCACAGATGTAACCAGACGAAATGTCCCTGTAGCTGCCATTTGCTTAACCTGAACGAGAAATGGAAGATGGAAAGAGGCGCCGAGAGAAGAAATAATAGATCTTGTAAATATGTGTTGTCAATAAACATAAATAAATAAAATAAAGGAAAACAAAATTTAAGGTAGTTCTACACTTTTGACAAACCGGATGTCATGGCGAAACGTCATTTATCCGGAAAACACAGAATAATGCCTGGATTCGGCGTACGGAAACCAAAATCTTTTTATGAATTAATGGCAACCAGTGAGTATCTTTTAAAAATGGCATTGTTTCTATCTTTATAAAGTTAAAATATGATATTAAAACATCTGATACTTTAAATAATTCAAAATAATGTCTTAAAATTAACTTAAAATAGGCGTTTAACTTTAGTCATAGCCAAATATTTCAAAAATAAGTACACGGATCTATACATTTTATTTCATCATATTATAGGACATATATATATTTATTTATGACTATGAGAAGTTTCATTAAGAAAAATTCAACTCGCGAAAATGTTATGAAAGCTGCGACTTTCCCATAGACTCCCATGATGAAAACTTGCATGAGGTCGAAAGTTTTCATACAGTCTAACAAAAAATCAAGCACACGACCCTATTTTATTTGCTGAATTTTCTTAGTGTATTCCGAATTTTTGAAAAAAATAGTGTTTAATCAAATTCTACATATTGGAAAAAATGTCAGTCGTAACGTGCAGAACTGCCTTAAAGTATTTAAAGTATACGTTTCGTAAATTCTTTCTGAATGACATAGAAAATAAGCAGTTGTCACAACTCTATGACTAGACTATTATTATCTTAGCTACACTAAAGTCCTATATGATATGTGTTCTTTTCAAAATAAACAGTTAAATACTGAATAATTGGTACTCACATTTCAAGTTAATTCGTGAATACCTTTTTAAAGTAACAAGATAATCTTTGAACATGCATATCATTTAAAATTGATTTTGT
>NW_026461159.1:0-72675 GCF_021730395.1 Mercenaria mercenaria | reverse complement strand
GATCACATGTAAATCGATATGTAAAATCAGTCTACAATTATCATATGGCTTTGTTACAAAGCGTTTCAGAACAATGTTATACGTTTTAGAGTTTTGTTGAATTTTAGACATTTGAAATGATTTCACTCTTCTTCAAAACTGTACCAGTAACTAGTAGTTTAAACGATGAGTGGTACAGGCTACATTTGAATCCAAGAATACTGTAAGGGTTATGTATATTGCTTCAAAGTTTTCAGCAGGTTATTTCAATATGAAACATTTTTGTTATCAGTTATCTCCACTACAGAATATTCTTCTCCCATACTTAGTAATCATAAATTGGGCAATTTTACCTTCTCTTTTTTAGATTCTGATCTAAAAACACAATTTGATTTACAAAACGACATCCATGGCGTATGTGGTTTTCATCAGGAAATGCCGAATTTTAATCAGAGGAATGAACACGGTCGCGATATGCCATGTGTAAATAAACAGGAATCAAATGACGGATTGCACGAGGTATACGGAGCTTGTGGGGGTGCTCCAGGAGGTCCACCGAGCGACGATTCCTCCAGCGATGACAACAGTGATGATGGACGCAAAAACAAGGACTATAGGAGCGCACACAATAAAGGAAACAATAAAAAAACATGGATTATAGGTATGTTTTAATGATACCCGAGCAGCTTGATAGAATTCTGACAACAAGAAAAAAGACAGACTGCGAAATGTCTTTTAAGGAAAAGTGAAATGTCTAGAGAAATGCCTAAATTTCGTGTTCGTAAGTTTCCAAAAAGTAGTAGTGTTCACGCTAATACAGTAGTGCTGGAATGCATCGAAACGTTAATACAGTAAATGTTTTAGTCATTCACTTAATGTTAAGCTAGAAGTCTCAAAATCACACTCTGAATTAAAACAGTAGACAAAGATTACTTACCGCATTTGGTCATATTAGTTAACGAGTATCAAACAGTTTCTTTTATTTACATACTGACTACCCACAATGTCCTGCGAGTTGTCAAAACATTCGTAGTTGAATAACAACTACTTTCCGGAATAACCTATATTATGTGTCTGAATATATTTTCTCGCATCACTACAAAGGATACATCATTTATAAAATAGATATCCAACAATTCATATTTTGATTTTGATAGCTATCAATGAAATGTCATTTGCCTTTATTTCACTTTCAAAATTATTTTGTAATAAGTGGATACAAGTATGCATTCTCCTTACGTCGATGTGTATAAATAAACAATGATACATTCATTTTTTCTTGCGTACAGAAAAGAGTATTTTGACATGCAATGTTGTTAGATATGATATACACAATCATTTTTAAGCTATGTGAAATAAAACACGTGGCAAATCAGTACAAGCTTCCTTTAACAGTGAAAATTTTCACGTGGTTCGCACAGAGTAAACGAAACGAAGATTCAAATAAAATTTTACTTTTTTCATTGAATTCAACCGTAATCTATAAGGTGTGAGCGTTTTCTTGAACACGAGTCCCTTTACATGGAAATATACTTGTTATATTTTTCACATAGTTAACATTACCTGTCAAAGTATCGTTTTTCGTATATTTTGCTTCGCGGTCTATATTAAACAAATATACCCGGTGGCAATGCAGACCTTCATATCAAAAGAAAAAGAAATGATCAAGTATCAATGCTTTATATCCATGTTCCATGCCACGTAGTCTTTCAATTAATTCACATAATTAGGTTATTATGGTGATATTTTTACTTGGTTTAACTGCAAAAGACAACAATACGGTCTAGGTTTTTTCTGTACGTTACATAATCAATAGAATTATGTTTAAAAACAATCTTGTGAATTCGTCGTAGCTGAAACATTAGAAAAATGTACTCTTCTGTTGTATTGTTATGTTAAAAGTTTAAGGATTTCATTTTTAATAATGAGAGCGAGTATGGTTTTAAAAATTTAAAATGCATCGTTCCTAAATTTCGTTATCACCATTTAGATGCGGCTGCATGGCAGAGTTGTATAGAGGTGGGTGACAATTTTGAAGATCAAGCAGCAAGGTTATTAGAGCAAAGGAAGTTGCCAAATCAAGATGTACTAAATGCGGCATGTGCAAAATATACTCTTTCATCACTAGTTTTGATAAACATTTGCCAAAATATCTGCAATTATTTAAAAGAAAAATCGGAAACTATTGTCAATGTGTGGGCCGCTAAAAGGTACAGAAAAAATAGCATGGCTTTCAGAAATGAAATCATATTTGTTGTATTGACTTCGCGTACTGAAATCGTAAATGTAAAAGACTTTTCAACGTATCAAAGGTGCGTCTTAGAAGTCAAGACAAAGAAAGAGAACAAAGAAATAAATGAAATAGAACTACAGGCAGATAATCGGCCGTCTCCTGAAGAAATTCAAGACCTCGAAAAATGCTTGAGGGAAAATGCTAAATTACTGATGGAAAGGCATAGCAAACTAACTAGAGTGACGGCTGGTTGGTTTAGAGTAAATGTAAATGAAACCGGACAGTATTCAGTAAAGAAAGAACTGTGCATTGTACTGTATGTACATGTCAAGGGGTTTCTTCCTTTGAATGAGAAGCCGTTTCCTAAAAGACTTGGAAAATACCCTGTTGAAGTTCGAGAGGGGATATTTACCCTATGTAGAGGCCCTAACGACTACCACAGGAATGTTAAAATGGGATGTGGTATATCTGGTGAGAGACAGGGCACACTTGGGGCATTTGTCGAGTTTGAGAACGATGGAAATTTATACGGTATCACGTGTGCGCATGTAGTATTCGGTAATGAAACGTTAAAGAGGATACTGGAACATGGACATGCACACATTACCAGTAATGTAATTGTGTACCAGCCTGTCTCCGATCCTTTCGGTAATGCTGTGGCGGTATTGCATAAAAGAGGAGGAAACGGAATTCCTGGAATGGAGATCGCATTAATTAGAATACATCAACACAGATTGCCTAATGACGGAACCTTTCCTGATGATTCCGAATGTGCAGATGCAGGTAATAAAAATGAAATAGTAAATATTGTTTTATGCTTATGATTACTAGCATACATTTCACTTTCATGCTATATATATTCTCCCAATAAATCAGAAACCATGTTTAATGTATGCAGAGCCGAAACAGAAAATATACTGAACAGCAAAAGAAATTATTCAGTTTTATAACTGGGGTATTTTTTGTAAAAAATCTTAAATTTATAAATCACTTGTATTTTTCATATCACATTACACTAAAAAACTTCACGTGTAAAACTAAAAAAATCAATCAACCGTGAAGTCAGTAGTCCCACAATAGCCGTTTTGCACGAAATTCACGTGCGCCTGTAATTAACAATTTTCTTTGAGAAATTTTATTGTCATTTGAAATATTGATAGTTGACTAACGTAAAAAACAGCACAAAGGTTAAAAAAAATACTTTTGGTTGCATCGCACGGCTGAATCAAATTTAGCGCGAGCCCAATTGGGATGTTACAATGCAGCTGACACGCAGAAGATATATTCTTGCTTACAAGACGGGGATTTCCGGTATCTTTCCCGGAGGTGGAAAAATCCATATTACACCCCGATGTTATGTAGTTATTTATATTTTATTTAAAAAACGGAATAAAATTTTATACTTAACAGTTCCTATTAGTCCCTGATAGTATATTTCTCTATTCAAATCACGTTATTCTATCAAACATTCATAACGTTAAGCTGCAACTGATAAAACAAAACCGGAACTAAACAATGTTGTTTGTTTTGAAACGTCATTACGTCTTCCCTGTTTACGGACGTTGGTTTCCCGCGCATTATTTAAATACACTGATATAAGAAATAGTTCTAAAAAGAAAGTCGTCCGATTGATTTTATTTTTATTATTATTTCTTGAAATCGGTATGCAAGAAAAAGATTTTGTCACTGGTTGTAGGTGCAGATGGGAATAGTTTCTTTTGCTGTTCAGTATATTTTTAGCCCACCATGATCAGATGGAGGGCTATTCAAACCACTCTGCGTCCATGGTCCGTTTCCTTCCGTTTACAATTTCTCGTTATCGCATCTCTGCATAAACCACTGGGCGGATTTTGACCAAACTTCAGGATGTTGTTTCCCCCTGAAAGTCTGGTTCAACAATTTTTGAGTGAGGTATGACCCTTTGTTTATTTTTATAATTTACATATATATTGGGAAAATCCTCTTGTCCAAAACCACAGGGCCTAGGGCTTTGATATTTGGTCTGTAGCATCATCTAGTGGTTCTCTACCAAGATGTTTTCAAATCATCCCACTAGGATCAAATATGACCCGCCACGGGGATCACATGGTTTATATAGACTCACAAAGGGAAACACTTTAAAAATGTTCTAGTTCATAACCTGCAACATTCAAATTTGGACCACATGTATAGTTTTGAGTGGTAAGGTGAACCTTGACATGAGCTGACCTTGATCTTGACCTAGTCACCTATTTTCACATTTCTGCAGCTACAGCCTTCAAATTTGGACCACACGCATAGGTTTATGTACCGAAATATACTTTGACTTTGACATTGATTTAGTGACCTATTTCACATTTTTGAAAGTGCAGGCTTCAGTTTAGACCACATGCACACGCTTATGTACCAAAATCAAATTTGTCCCTGATTTTGACCTAGTGACCTACTTTCACATTTCTCAAACTACAGTCTTCAAATTTGGACCACATGCATGTGGACGTTGACCTTGACATTGACCTAGTGACCTACTTTCACATTTCTCTAGCTACGGCCATCAAATTTGGACCACATGCATACATGTAGTTTCGAGTACCGAAATGAACTTTGACTTGATATTGACCTAGTGACCTTCTTTCACATTTCTGTAGCTACAGCATTCAAATTTGGATCACATGCATAGGTTTGTGTACCGAAATAAACTTTGAACTTGACACTGACCTACTGACCTACTTTCACATTTTTGAAGGTACAGGCTTACAAATTTGGACCACATGTATATTTTTGTGTACCGAATTGAAGTTTGACATTGAGATTGACCTAGTGACCCGCTTTCACATTAATTTTCTCAAGCTGCAGCCTTTACCACATGCATAGTGTTGTGTACCGAAGTTTAGGGTTATTTTCAATACTATAGCTGTGAAACTTCGTTACAGTTTTGTTATAAGTAGACGAATAAGGTCAACAACAGTAACTTTTTCGTGCATATTGCCCTACTTTAAGAACTGACGGGCGAGAGTTGGCACCCGCAGGCGATGCTCTTGTTCACTTGTGTTTAATATGCGGGTGTTGCCTCTCTTAATAAGTGTAGAGTGTATTTGGATATATTAACGGAATATATAATTCAATATATGGGGTATAGTTTGGCCACATAGATCATATTAGCTGACAATTCATGTCTTAAATTCAGCTTTATTATTACAGGATTTGGACCAGGCAGACCATTTGTGTTTTGTTCCGGGAAAGTTTGTGAATCAGAAAACCATCTCCAATCTCCTATAGTATATAAATATGGAAGTGAAAGCAAACTTACAATAGGGGTTTGTCGAGTTAACGGTGCGTCTGTTCGAACTCATGTATTTAAGGACAATATTCTAGATTCTGAGTTAGTTTTGCACGGTCAAATTGAAATACAGTCTGTGGAGGCATGTCCGTTTGCTAAGCGTGGCGACTCGGGAGCACTCATTTTCACAAATGGACAAATTCCAGGTGAGCTTTCTGCATTAGCAATATTTGAAGGGCAAATGGAAGGCACAAATGTATTTACAGCTACACCTATCTGCGCTGTGTTGGATGAACTCAGACAATTTACAAACAAACAGTGTAAACTTAAAACGTTTCCACCATACCACTCAAATTATGAGGATCATCGCTTAGGTGCGGTTCTTTCAGAGGTTTCTTTGCTTGCTGCAAATGTTAATGATTTGCGAGAAAAGTTTGAAAGAATTGACCGAGGTCTTGCACAAGATTTAGCCGCCCAAAAAAGAGAAATAAAAAACGAACTACAAAAGCAAAGCGAAGATCAAAAAAAGCAAACTCAAATTCTACAACAGTTACTGAGACAAAATCCATCATAAGGTGTACTTAATACATGGCTAAACATGAAGTAATTATGTACTAAATAAAATGCGCAGTCTACACAAAGTTTCTCAACGAGGCAATAGGGATCTTGGTAGACTAATAATATCTGTAATGCGCTTACGAATCGGATAAAAATATCTGTCCCGAGTATTAGGCGGTGACGATTCTTGTCGAGTTACCGACCATGCGCAGGTGGCCGAGGGGTGGATATTTCTATCGGATTCTTAAACGCATGGTGGATATCTTTCTTACATATCGTACATACAAGGTTTTCATTGTTACAGATTATTTCTGCATATGTATGGATTTAACAGTTAAACCCGTAGTTTAACAGAATTAATGTGCATTTTGCACATTAAATCCTAGTTTAAAGTATCAAACCAGGGTTTAAAGTGGAATACATAGTTACAATGGTTTAACAGGTGAATTGACACTTTAAACCGTGGTTTTAGCTCGTCTGATTGGTTGTCTGTTTAATTTTTTAAAAAAGAGACTTTTAACCGGGTTTTAAGACTTTAAACCCCGGTTAAGACATTAATGAGCATACGGCACTTGAAATTATGGGTTTAAGAGGCAACACTTAAACATATAGTTTAAGGAATTAATGTGCATTCCGCATGCCATAACATTTCAGTCATCTGAAGATTGTATTTCATATTTATTTTAGCTGTACGTTTAGGACGCTGGCTGCTGGCATTCAACGTTAGGTTTGATGAGCACTTACTCTTCATCTTTATTTCTATGCTGTACCTGAAATATAAACTGTTAATACTGAATACTGAATACTGAATATTCATATCTAAGAATAAACATCTTAATACGCTATCTTATATCTATCCAATTACTATAAGCTGCCTATTATATTTTCATAAGGTTTTTATTTTGCATAGTGAAGCTTCAATATATACTGTAGACTTCATAGCTTTTACATAAAAACCTTAAATTTTGAAATTCGCTAACCTCCAGTTTCCTACAGTCATAAAAAGAGAAAAGTTAAACTAGATATATTTATGTTTAATTTCTTCGTATTTTTTCCAACTAAATCGTTAAAGCATTTGTACCTTAATAAACCATGCAACCCCGAGTTTTACGTGCAACATAATTTGATTTTGAACGATCGGATAGTTTGTCAGGGGCATAAAAATACGAATGTACTGTTATAAATCAACTTTGCAGAGTTCTTTGCAGAAAAAATAATTTTCATTTACTTACTTTTCATTTTTTGTACGCACGATATATTATTGTTTCATTGTTATGATTATCATGCATCCTCATAATTTAACATAATAGCAAGTGCATGCTATACTGCTATTATATAGTGGACGCAACTTGACCCCGATGGTTAACCTTTGTATTATAATACATAATGAGACACAACCTATTATTGAGAAGGGGTGCATTGTATATACACTTACTGCATATAAATATACCTGGATACCCTAAGCACCCCTTATTCATACTAATGAAATAATCGATATGAATAATCAGCCTAAGGTCAACCATCGCGGTCAAGTTGCGACTACTATACGACAAAGAGTGTCTTCATTTGATGAAGAAAACGCTTCACGATCTCGTTTACCACCGGTGCAAATGTCATGTGAGAATAGTAAAATTGAATTTGAAATACAAAATGATGTTTCTTCAGTAAGACTAACCCCGATGTATATTACTAAAAACATATTATATCTCCGTTGCCGCTGTTGGAATATTTGCGAATTTGCGACTGGGGTTTATAGCAGTTGATTAACTGCATCTCCACAACCAGGAACAGCGATGGTAACATTCATAACAACTCTTTTAAAGAAATTGTTTTTTAAAAAGTTGGTATTAGAAGTTGTATTGTATTGTACTGAAATATAGTCATGGCAGTTCAAACTTAAAATATTCTAAGTGGTAAAGCAGTTGTCTAAATAACAATTTTAAACATTTTGAAACTGCGCGTAAAACATAATATTATTGAATAGAACCTTTCAATTCATTTTTTTCAATAGCAAGAACCGTGTTAGCCCGTATAAATTTACTGTTAGTACATAGGTATGATAGGAGAAATAATTGGCCGTTCGAACAATATTTTGATGGGTCAAACTCTTTCACATACACAGGCTAAATTTCTGTCCGGAAGAATATAAAACAATTCGGTTTGAAATATCATGTTACGATTTTGACTTTCACTATATACTTCTGTTTACGTTATAATTAATAAATATACTAATACGTTCTTTTCATCTTTTTTCAAAGTTAAAACAGTTAATCAGAAAATTAGATCAGAAAACATTGCTGCCACGGCACTCGTAGCACCGAAAACAAAATAAAATATTTGGTAGGTGGGGCATGGAGTACTGGCTATTAGTATATGAGAAAACTAAGAAAGAGAAGATGTGTTTTCGAAGCGCAATGCCCCCGTTGAAAGATGAAACTGGAAAGAGAGCCATGTGCTTGACGTGTAAATATGTCAAAACGAAGACCAAGGTCGAATGTTTATTTACCAATGTAATGGGCATGTACAATGTACGAGATGTGTGAATATAGAAGGATTAATAAAGAAATGAAAAAGTAATGGTAAAACTTAAGAAATTTGTTTAGCCTCGAAAAAGTTATCTCATATTTTTAAGCGATGGAAAGCAAGTGTGAGTTTCAAATATATATAAAGAAATAAGGCATTAGAAAATTACTAAGTGTCTTACCGTGAAAAAGTTATCTTGAAGGTCATGGTGACATGTCTATATATCAATGTAAAGGTAATATGACATAGAGTAAGAGATATGTTTACGTTTTGCGACAGCGAGACACACACTCTCTCACACACACAGACACACACACGCAGAGAGAGAGAGAGAGAGAGAGAGAGAGAGAGAGAGAGAGAGAAAGAGAGAGAGAGAAAGGCTAACAAAGATATTGCCCCGATTTAACGGATACGGGTATAAAAACACAGGAAATAGTACCAAAATACAAGTACGAATCTGAGTGGACGGAGTTGACAATCTGTTCCAGAGATATATACCCACATGTGTCCGTAGAAAGCATCTATATGTTTACTTAACATCCACCTTCAAAATGAAAAAATCTTGAAAAGGATTTTTTCCACTGAGATAATTTCTATCCATATCATATATACTTTATAAATAGTATATCCGCCACTTTGGGGTCAGGGTTGCGCATGCGTGAGCATGACGTCATTCGCAGCGGTCATTTTGAATTCTAGTTTTAGAATGGCATCATATTCCTATTATAAGTATGACCTGACTCTGCTATTTATATCTCTCGGAAGTATACGGAGCTGGATTGTATACCTATCTAGGGCGTGATTGCGTACATTAAGGGTCAGATGCTTAGCCCTAGACGGGGATATAACATGAAAACAAAATATTTCAAGAACATCAAATAATAAATTAATTATATTTGACCTTATAGATTTATCTATACTTAAATCAGTAAATACATTGTATGGTGAACAAAGAACTTATTAATAATAAGCAAAATATGTATCACATCTTTTAATTTAAAACATTAAGCTTTTTTAAAGTAGACGGATAGCTCAGTGGTTTGCACACTGGCCTTCCAATCCTGAGGTCGGGGGTTCGATCCCCGGCAGTTACTCGGGAATTTTCAGAAACGCTTTTCAGTGTTTCCCACCCAACTAGAGGTGTACTGGTCAGGAACCCAGGCAATCCTTGCGTGTATCAGTGCTATACACTGGGCACGTTAAAGAACCAGGCTGTCTATTCGCAACGAGCTAGGCTAAGTTAGCCGGACAAGCCTGTATCTGATTTCTGATCTCTCTGTCGTGGGGGCTTTGTCTCACTCTGTCCCTCTGGTCAGATCGCTCTGTGTCTGTACTAGTAGAGGATGAATTATGCGCCCTGTGTGGCTGCATTTGAGCTATGTAAAGCGCCTTTGAACGTGAAATTTATCACGAAAAGGGCGCTATAATAATCTGGTATAATAATAATAACACCATTCAATATCTGTTTAATATTATTCTTAAATATCTTTTTTTATTTAAAAAAAACAAATATTTTTGCAATAATTGTAATATTGTCCGTAAGTATTGACCTGGCACTCATGAATATTCCGCATGTTTCCGTATATTAATTTTCGATCTCCGAACACAAACAACGATAAAACTATTGAAAAGCTAATTATATACCGTCATGTATTATCTGCAGATATAGCTGTGTTGGCAAAGCGTTTTGCCAGTAACCTCAGGGCTGAGTGTTCGAGCCCTCTGTCTGACCAAATTGTTTATTATTATAATTATTATTTTATTTTATCTGTAAAAGACGGAAACTTGTCACACTTATCATGATTTATCAACGAAATAACCTACTATCGATTACCGTTCTTCTACGTACATAAGACCGTTATACAAAATGTCGTTTAAAATCTTCAGGACCGGACAAGCATTCATTCATTCATTTAACGGACAATTCAAGGAATTTTGTAAGCGACACAAAATGTAGTGTTTTATGAAAAATATATAATCATAGATACAAATACAAACACAAGGAATTATATTTAAAGAAATGGTTAGGAAAAAATTCGAACCCATGGTAACGTGTTTCAAAGTCAGAGAACTTACCATTGCAAGACCGTGCCGTTGGTACTCTAAATTGATTATTTTGATAAATCTAGATATTTTCAGGACACGAATATCACGTATAATAACGAAAACGCCCGAAAATATTGGCAAAGATTAATGAGTGCCAGTGAATATATTTACTGCTTATATTCTTACACATGGATCAAAATGAATGGTAATTAACTTCTTATCATATTATGCACTGTGCTATTAGGCGTAAAAAAAATTGTTTGTTTCCGGTATCCCGACCTACCCTAAATTTTTGGCCCGACCCTAAATGTTTTTATGGCCTGGGAGAATAGTTTTTTCAACTTTTCAACAAAAAGATGCAAAACTGCACTTTTTATGCTTTAAACATGGCCAGTGAAGTTAAAAATCAACTTACTGATGCTCTAAAGACATAACCCCCTTATTTGTAATCATTTTTTGACAAAAAAATTATTTCCGAAAAGTCTCCCTTAATAAAAAAAAAAATCAAAAAAAAAAATCAAAATTTCCGACCTACCTACCCTAATTTTTTGGAGCATGTTACCGGAAACAAAGATTTTTTTTAAGCCTTAGATATGACTATGCACCTCTAAATTGTTTAATTAATCCAACCAATAAGAAGACTAATATGTTTTCATTCAGGTATGATAGTTTTTACATAATTGTAATTGAAGATTAAGGGCAATTCAGACCAACTAGTGAGATCAGTAAAACAAAACTGAATCTCACTCATTTCATGAAGACACGCTGACGACCTGTTAACTAAATGTTGCATAAGATCTCTATCAACAGGAGAAATTTATTGCAGGGTCTTGGTTCCCGGTAATAAATCTTCTTAACGTACTGAGCAGATAAAATGTACAGACTTGCGTTCCTACAGGTATTTTTGTTAGAGAGAAAGAATTTCAAGCGCTAATTTTGCGCGTAAAAGATCATTTCAAATATTATATCACCTTATGAATATATTTACATTTTTCACTAATGTTAGTTTATGATGTAAAGATATGCGAAATTTATAGAAATAACTATCAAATAAATCAAATAAAGTATCTAAAAAGAGGACTCTTGACAAGTCTACAAAAAATGAGGAAAAGTTCTTTTACGATTGTTGCTGACAATTTTATGTTATGATTATGATTATATACTTGCATCAAAAAGAAATTGAATGATTTTAAAAAATCAATTTGATTTTTATACCTTCAACTTCTATTAAATCATTCAGTGTTATGTACAATCTATACAAAACTGGTGATACAACAACTAATCCTAAAATGATGACGTCATCTCCACAGGACAAATTTTTAAGCGTACCCACTGGAAGCCGCCTCCTGGGCGGCTTCCAATGACTCTGATCATAGATGTATTACCCCAAAATGCGCATGCTCGGAACTATTTTTACAATGACTTCATAAGCTATATTAAGATAAGGTCATGAGTGCATCAAACGTGATCATGGTCACAATGTCTAGCGTGTGTTGATTTAAGGCAGGATGGACGGACAATATAAGGATATCAAGCCAAAGTTAATCCCTTTAAAGTCGCCACAATGTCTGGCGTATATTTATTCAAGAGCGGATGCGTTAACAGTAGTCTATTCAACTGTCAAAGATAATCCCTTCAAAGTCAGCACAATGTTTGGCATGTATTTATTTAAGAACGAATGCATTAATAATAACCTATTCAACTGTCAAAGTCAATCCCTTTTAAAGTAGTCACAATGTCTGACATGTGTTTAGTTAATGCACAATGGTCTATTGAAAAGATGGCCAAACGCTGGAATGTTGTTTCTTAACTGATCGTGTTTTACTAGATCATAAAACATTGTATTTTCTAAACAACACATTAACCTAAACATGTTATTACCAGTCTAATTACTCTAAATGATACATGCTGCGCTTACATAGAGAAATGTATATTTTGAATAACAAGTTAATATAAACAAAAATCACACTTCACAATGACATATACAGGACTGCTTCTCCATATTAAATCAGCATAGCAGTTGTTTCGTTTTGTTTGTTTTATCACATACATTTAGTGAACGAACTTATTTCAAAATACAAGCCAATTATATACAATTTTCTTAAGCAGTGAAAATTCAGAAGCAATGGATTCAATGTTGTAATATACAATTTCTGAAGCAGTGGATTTAATGTTGTCATTTATAAATTTCCAAAAGCAGTGAAAATTCACAATCAGTGGATTTAATGTTGTTTCCCAAAACAATTTAGCTTTAAAATTGCAACCAATCACAGAGGCCAAAAGTGTTTGACATTCATATTCTTTTACTTTGATACATCTGAATGACTTTACAATGGTAATAAAACACGTTAATGTTGTTAACCAGAGACTGTTATGTTGCATAAAGTAAGGTAGCAGAGTATGCGCCAATTCATGTAAAAGAGTTCGAATCACATGCATTTCTGAATGGTGTTTTTGGATGTCCAATTTGATATCGATGTTGTTATCATAATGAAACTCGGTAACACCATATGCATTTGTTAAAGAAGTATAACCATTTAGAAGTTCTATTTATAATGTTTTAACGCTTGACTTTCTTTTTGTCAAAATGGTAGAAGATGTTGTAATGTACTTCTACAAAGAGCTATGGCCCTTGAATAGTTCACTTTTCGAGAGGAACTCTCGTTATTTGTCTTTGTCACACCAACAGAGCACACTTCATTTTCAGGAAACGTCACTAAATCACAAACTTGCACCTGCTCTCCTACTATCAAACTGTCTTCTGACATATAGACTAAAGATACACTTTCCTGGATTGTTACCGACACCAGAAAAAAATCAAAAAAATCCACAGCATCCCTAAATTTAACAATTATGGTAATTAAAGGCGCAATCAAAAATAATGAAGTAAAATTAATGTAATCCATCATTATTTAAAAGAACGAATTGAATTATTAAAAAGTCGTTCCTTTTTGTGTAATGTCTTTAACATGACTGGACGAGTTTTAACATGTACATACATGTTAAGACTTGAGTGGGATTTATAAGTCAATGTTTTTACTTGAGATCGACTTACGATAAGAATTGAAATACTTCTTTTCATCGTGAATACTGCGGATTAAAAATTTGATGGTAAGGGATTAAGATTGTTCAATTTTTACGGTTTTTAGGGAGAGTTTTGAGAGAACGTTATAATGTAATTTATGTAGCAAAACAAATCGTTTCTACATATCTCTGTCATTTTCTTTTAACATAACGCGTACCATACATAAAAATAATCAAAAAGTTATGTTTTTACTAAGGAAATGTATGTTTTATGAATAATCAAAGAAAAGTTAAACCTCGAGATCGGATTTTTGTCTCTAGGGCAAGTATTTACGATATCGATTTTAAAATATTGACCGTAATTGGATAGAATAGGCTATTACCTTTAAAATGAATACGGGGTTCTCGATTCGATTTTCAACCGTTATCGAGTTATGATGTAACAGCGATTTTTAAACCTTCTTTCTTAAAATTTCCAATAAACTTTTGAAAACAGGAAGCATTTGAAAATTTCGTCGCATAGGTTCAGAAAATGTATAGATAGTTACCTCTATCTTGATCCGTTCTCAAGATATTGGCGTTTAAAAATTAAATTTTTATGACGACAATGCAAACTTTTTTGGGCGGTAAGTTCAAATTTCGCGACCAAAATTTTCAAAATATAATTTCTCCTCTATTTGTGGACCGATTTTAATGATCTTGGTGTCAGACCAAAACGCTTGACGAGAACTAACAATTGCAGGCATCCAACTGGTGTGAAATCACTCACGCGTTAAATATCGATTTTCTCCTTTATAACTTAATCGAATAAACTCGTGTTTAGTATCCTACGCAAGGTTTTGACTAGTACTATTCAATGTTTGCACTAAAAGAATATGGGGTCACTCACGCGTAAAATGCGTCAAAGTAAGCTTACCAGATCGTTACGCTTTGATATCCAAAATGGCATGTGGATGAATTTACAGGGCGAAGTATAATTAATAGAGTCAAAGCAACGTTCTGATTGGACGTTGTAAGAAATAGCATTGCACTGATTAGCTAGCGATATGACGCATTGGTCACGGGTATATAAGTCAAAAGTCAATTTGACTATGACAGAAGGCGTTACGATTGCAGCTGCAACCACGACCTGAAACCACCTCGACCAAAGCTTCAGCTTACACATAAGAATATTAAATTTAAATATTACGATTATTAAAATAGATAACAAAAGCATGATTTTCTTCACGTCTTTTACTGCGCAAAATTGTATCAATAAAACAGACTAAATGTGTCAACTAAATTAAGACAAAATAAAGTCATTCGAATTAATAAATCACAATATTATGCGTATGAAGAGGAAATATGGCTTCTTCCATTTTTAGTGTAATGAAGGCATTATCTAATTTCTGTGTTTTGTAATGTATGTTATCAAACGATGTACATGTAGTGAAAGTTAATAAAGAATATATTGTGTTCTGTTCTTTTCTAAATTAGAAGGGACTGTTCGTATGGGGCTCCTCGCTTTATATTTTGACGTCTATCCTTTTTTTCTTAATTTCTGTTTTTCATTTTCAGTCCATACGTGTTTAACTGCAGAAGAGTCAATGGCTCGTCTCCCGCTAGCATACATCCAGTTTTGTAGACTGTGTAATGGGTACTGTCGCATCCACCATTTAAAGAACATTATCGCTTTTTTGATGTACTTTTCCCATTGAGATTTAGCTATTTCATACGCCGTAGCTACAGGCGATACAAATTTAATTACTAGATGATCACTCATTTTTGTTTGTGTAGCTTGTTTTTGCTTTCTTACCTTGCTCTAAACTATTCATAAAAATCCTCGTCATCATCATTTTTATCATCATTATTATCATTATCGTCATCATCCTTTTCTTCCCACTTTTTTTGTGAATCAGCACTTCCTTCAAATCAGGTTTGTATATGCGAATTGCCTCAGTAATGGCTAAAGGGACGGGCAAATGCGAATTAAGATGTAGTCGTTCCGCCGTGTTCATTATTGATCTATACAAAGGACATCTATCCAAATAATAGATTAACGTTAATATTTCACCTAGGTAGTCTCTGGACGACTTACGTATATCCGGTAGTATATCATTGATCATTTTACGTTCCCCGAGACTAGGATGACAATTAGGATAACGTGAGACGGCGTGGAATTTAATTTGAGATTCATAAACACATTTCATTTTATAATTCTCTCAAAATACACATCTCTGTTGTCGTGTGATTAGCTTAGTACGTTACAGTAAACTTCGCTTATAGGGAACAGCTTGGGACCTCTAAAAATTGTTCCTTATAACCGAGGTTCCTTATATCCGTGTAGAGAACTAATTCCTTGTAACTGAGGTATGTATAAAGAACACAATTTGTATAGCGAACACTATTTGACTGAGTTTGAAAAGTGCTATGTTTTCACACTCTGGGCCGACCATGAATCTTTATGTGAGAAAGTTGCAAATCTAGTACCGGTCATTTCCTGGAGAGATGGTAAGGTAGACTGCCTGCATGTGTATAACTGAAATAGTGTTGAAACACGGCGTTAAACCTTAACTAAGCCAATATGTACGTCTTTAAGAACGATCGTAATTTTGTTTATTTTTTGTCGGTTATTTCTATCTTCTTTTTTAAAGAGCGCTACATTACGACTATAATAAATATTGCAGTTAGTCCCCTTACCTTGCTCGATTGCATGTTATGTGAAGAGGCATCAATACTAATATAAAGTAAATGTTCAAATATTTATTTTGCACATACTGGACAGCTGCGCCATACATTAAAGTGTAAAGTATACTTATAGTTTGGCTATTGTCCATTTTAGCACTTGCTATAATTTTTACAATTAGAAATTTGGTAAACTTGACTGTTTGCCATTATTAATCACGCGTAGTTAGCACATTTATTTAGGATATTTCCATCGTGATGAAACTAGATTAATAAT
The DNA here is from genome assembly GCF_021730395.1 of Mercenaria mercenaria. NCBI lineage: Eukaryota > Metazoa > Mollusca > Bivalvia > Venerida > Veneridae > Mercenaria > Mercenaria mercenaria. Next base: position 56,112 of record NW_026461159.1, on the reverse strand, counting down.
GATCAATATTAAAATCCAAGGTTTGGTGAATGTGACCGTAACTGTGACTGATTTTCGTTTACTATTGTTAACGTGAAATACCTCATATATGTAGCTCCTAGTACTTGGTAAATGTTAATGTTTTCTTTTTTATCGTATCCGTGAATTAACAAACTAAAGATCATAGACATAGAATAATTGTATTTATGCATGTAAATGAAAGCACGTGAAAGTGCCGACGTTACTCTGACGTCATCAGCGGTTCTCCTGTTTATTTCCGGTTTTCAATAATTTTCATTCTTTATGTCTATTCTCTATAACCGAGGGGTTTTCCATTGAATTTCGTATTTTGGGACTGGAAAAATTGTTCCTTACAACCGAGTGTTCCTTATAACAGAGCTCCCTATAACTGAGGATTTTACATTGAATAAAGAAGAAGTTAGATCGGGGAATTGAAAAATGTTCCTTATAACCGAGTTTTCCTTATATCCGAGTTCCTTATAAGCGAGGTTTATTGTACATGGTCTTTCAGCCTTTTTTATTTCAGTTTTCGGTAGTCCAGGTGGTACATTCAGCTTCAATGGTTTCCTGTCAATATTTAACCCCTCCGCCTCTTCATCTTCGTCATCATTATCGTCATCAGTGTAAGATAAATCTCCATCGCCAAACAATCGATTCTTTTCAACGTTTGCATACGTGTCTTCATCCATCAGTTTTCTCCTTTTAGTAGCTGGACTTTCTGCCTCAAGTAGATTTTTACGTAAACGGTCTTGTTCTGGGTAGTCCGATTTCAAGCCTACTATTAAATAACCGTGCGGTCTAGATGTTGCGTTTTCAAGCGTTTCATAAAGATGGCATTGGAGGAAGGATGTATTCTTCTAGTCAAGGTTGCCACTTGCTGTCTATCTATAGGATTGTTAAACAACACTAGATACTGTGTATTCAAGGCGATATCTCTGCAGGCTTTACCTTGCGGGAACAAATTTTGGGTGAGATATACGACGGATAAGTTCCTGTGGTGACTGTCCATGGTAAAGAGGTCAGCGATTCTTTGATCGCATTTAGCTTCGGTCATTAAGTCGTCAAAGATCAGTAGATTCCTCCGATTGACATCTATGTATTGGGGATCGTTTAAATAGTCTGGAATACCGTGTACATATTCGACCCCGGGAATTTCGCGCTGAAGTTCATCGTACAAAGGTTGCCATTGTCCAAAATACCATATAATACGCTGAGGGTGAGGTCAAACAAGATTTGATAAGAGTAGTTTTCAATTTTTTCAAATGCACTAGGTCCAGAAACGACCATAAAAAATGGATGTTGAAACGTCATCTCTCTCATAGCGTCCGACATTTGTAAGGATGGTGAATAACTCCCAGTGTCATAGTCGTTCTTATGTTTACTATGTTGATGTCTCAGCAAGACGTCCGTCTAGAAAATGATTGATGGCAAACAGGACACTGGTGCATTTGTGAAACAGATGTAACTTGTCTTTCTTTTATCAAAACGACACTGCTTTATTCTGTTTGTAAGACATTCTTACGCTTTTGACAAAAAGACATCGGAAACGGTAGTGACTGCGGCGAGGGTAGTGGCCATGGGGGGAGGGGGGCTGCGGCGGCGGCGGTGGTGGCGGCGCGGTGGCGATGGCCTTGGCGGTGGCGGTGGTGGTGGTGCAGGTGTTGATGGAATTGTGGTGGTGCAGTTGATTGTTGAGGTGGTTTCAGGTCGTGGTTGCAGTTGCAATCGTAACGCCTTCTGTCATAGTCAAATTGACTTTTGACTTATATGCCTGTGATCCCTGAGTGACCAGTCAGAATGTGTCATATCGCTAGCCAATCAGTGCATTGCTATTTCTTACATCGTCCAATCAGAACGTTGCTTTGACTCTATTAATTATACTTCGCCCTGTAAATTCATTCACTGCCATTTTGCATGTCAGAACGTAAGGATCTGGTAAGCTTACTTTGACGCATTTTACGCGTGAGTGACCCCAAATTCTTAGAAGCAAACACTGAAATAGTACTAGTCAAAACCTTTCGTAGGATACTACACACGAGTATATTCGGTTAAGTAATGAAGGAGAAAATTAATATTTAACGCATGAGTGATTTCATTTCCGGTTGAATGTCTGCAATCGTTAGTTCTCGTCAAGTGCATTTGTTTGACGCAAAGTTCGTGAAAACAGGTCTAACAAGATAGGAGAAATTACATTATGAAAACTTTACTTTCGAAATTTGAATTTAACGCCCCAAAAACAGTTTGCAGTGACGTCACTTTAATTTTTTAAACGCCAGTATCCCGAAAACGGATCGAGATTGAGGCAAATATCTATACATTTTCTGAACCAACGCGACGAGATCTTTCAAATGGTACTTGTTTCAAGAGTTTATTGGAAAGTTTAAGAAAAAGATTAAAACTCGCTGTTACGTCATTACTCGAAAACGGTTGAAAATCGAATCGAGAATAGGGGGTGTAAATGAAAGATTTTTTTTATGAATTCTATCACATGACCATTCTCGCATACCAGAGGTCTAGCGTGTTCCCCGGATGAACCTCTGGCGCATTTCGCCGATATTTGTGGTTTGGTTACATTACAGGTTAAAAGTTTCAGCCAATCAGCCGCGTTTCGCGACAAAATGTAGCGAACCAATCAAAATCGTCCGTGAAAAGCGTGACCGCGTCCTTTCATGTCGATGCCGACTTAAGAGGAATATTATTATTTCTTCAGGTAAATTTCTTAACATCGAATAACAGAAATAAATCTTTATTAATCGCAATCATGGAATATCACCTTTATCCATCGTTAGCAACTACCTTGCTTACATATTGTTTGAAATTTCAATTCGGCGTGCCAAATAGTGGCGAACATTGATTGGCTGAAACTTCTCCCGGTAGTAATTACGAGTGCGCATGCTCACCAAATAAACGACAGAAATAAATCAGAGGTTCGTCTCGGGATCTTGACGAACATCTGATGGATGAGAATGTCACATGACATGAACATCTCAGAATTGATGATTAGAAAGTGTATCACGAAATGAGGAAAACTGATTTTTCAATGTTAACTGTTTTTCTGTTCATTGAAAATCTTGGTCGTGATAGGCTTTCTAGAGCTATCTGTACTTTAGACAGCATCCAAAAGGACTACGAAAGTTTTATAACTCAAAACACTCGTTTCTATAGGTTCCTCCTAAAAGTAAAAAAAAAATGATCGAAATTTAATCCTCTGTTACAGTTTAGAATGTATTAGTGTCAACAATGTTCAGTTCTCTTTCATTCATTATCTTTAGCTGATCTAAAGTCAAAAAATATTAATACTTCATGTTCGCTGGCCCTTAAAAGGTTGAATTACATCTATGGTCTTGTAAAATCTGTTACAGACTTGCTTCAGGTATCAAGTGTGTCACACACACGTGTTCGGTTATTATAGTGTGAAGAATCGAGGAGCAGGTAATATTTTGTCTTACAATTTCATTTTACAAATAATATATGGGTTATTCTTATATTATTATACACTTTCTTTCAAATGGTTCTTTTTTATACAAAAAGAGGTTAAAGTGTTTTCTTTTACGCATGAGTGATTTGACTTCCTGTAAAAAGTTATTGCTTTATAGTACTATCGAGACTTTTCATTAGATACTCTACACGTCTAGCTTTTGTTCAGTTATGAAAGAGTTAGCTGGGTTTTAACGCTTGAGTGATTTTGGCTCATTTTTCGGTCCCTTTTGGAAAAACGATTATTAAAGTGTACGTTTTCCGAATCTTCTTGACGAGACTTTTCCTACGATACCTGACTTGACCAGGTTCGAGTGTATGAACGCGCAGAAAATAGGAATTTTACGCGTGATTGATCTCACTTCAGGTTTGAGTGAACCAACTTATAGTACTCGTCGAGACCTTCGGTTAGATACCCAACATGACTAAGTTATCTTTAATAATAAAGACGTGAAGCCGGGTGTTTCCGGATGAAAGATTCCGGTTTTAACCACAATATCTGGAAAAAAATAGAGATCGACCCATAATAGTAAATATTTTCCGAACCTACTTGAAAAGATCTTTCTAATGGTACCGGTCCCGAGCCTGTACAAAGACGTTGAATTTTAATGACTTCATTTCCGGTTGGCACCTAGGATATGGTAAAGTGCACCCTATAGGCTTTTCAAAAATGTCAGATACCCATAATGTAAAAATATAACGTCTTATTTTTGATGATTTTTAGAAACCTTCTCAAAAAGTACCTTACTGGTTCTAAAACTCTAGATGGTCACTGAAAATGTTTTTTTTTTTTTAGAAAATTCAAATTATTCTTTAACATCATACTGTCAACCTAGAATTGTTTTCGCGCTTTTTAAATTAGCGCCTTTCGCGGGTAGTATATTTCCGTGAAATTAAATAGCCGCGAAAAACTCGGATCTAACAGAAACGCGAAAGATTCTAGCTTCAGCTTAAATAGATCTCTATAAAAATGGTTTTGTGTTTACACATACCTGGATATTAATAGTACCATAATTGTATAACAGGAGTGCACAAATCCATATTATTTCAATTGATTGACAAGTTACTTAAGTATGAAGCAACAGCCTTTTCAATATTGATCCGTCAAGCAACCAGCGGATAAAAACAAATACAATATGCATCTATCGAAATGACATATACATGTAGTTTTCAGTCGGCAGCCAGTACGATATATTATTTGTAAGTAAAATATTGTGTCTATTTCTGCAAGAAGTGGATTAATCGCCTATTTAAATGGCAAACAAATGAGAGTGTAATAACAGCAATTTACTGACAGTCAATAATTGGAGGTGTGAATAACCGTTGATATGGATGGAAAGGATTAGGGTGCATTAAAACTGAACGTTTTTGAGAATACTATAAATGCATGCAGTGATACTTACCTTAGTATACTAATATGTTCACTTGCGATTAAATTTTCGCGGGATTCGCGATGGATATAATTCCACGAATATTTGTATCCGCGAAAATATCACGTTTTGAAAAACGCGAAATATAGTATCCGCGAACATTTATAGGTTTACAGTATAGTTGATGGTATGAAAGACGCACTTTGGTCCGTATGTGACCCAGACCTGATGTCGCCTCCCTTCCTGTACTCAATACACGGATTAACTTGGACAGATCAATAAGCCTTTGTTAATGCACCCGTCCATAAGTCAATAGACGCTAGACCTTGTGCCGACTTTACAGGGATTAACTTTGACAGTTGAATAGGCTATTGTTAACGTATCCACTCTTAAATAAATACACGCCACACATTGTGGCGACTTTGAAGGGATTAACTTTGATATGTTTACTTTTATTGTCCGTCCATCCGGCCTTAAATCAACACACGCTAGACATTGTGACCATGATCACGTTTGATTCTCTCATGATCTTATCTAAATTTAGCTTACGAAGTCATTGTAAAAATAGGTCCGAGCATGCGAATTTACGATTATTACGCTTATGATTAGAGCCATCTGGTCAGTAGACACCAAGGAGGCAACATCATCGACGAAAATGTAATACTTTATTTTCCGTTAACGTTGCTGTATTTAACTTGAACAATGCTTTATGTTTTAGCTTGAATGGAACAAATATTTCGTTTTAAATTATCATTTATTTGTTATTTGTGCATCAATATAGTTCGTTTTATTACATAAAATGTATCAATTCATTTAGTTTATGGATAAATCTATGATTAGTATTGGTCTTTAAATATAATTCATATATAGTTCTTTCTGGTTTCTCTCTAATTTAATTATACATGTCATTATTATTTTGTTTTAAATTATTTTGATTTGTTCTTTATTCACTAATATTGTTAAAATATTATTTATTTGTTCTTTATTTACTTATATTGTTCGTTTTATTATAACAAAGTATTTATTCATTAAGGTCATGAATAAATCTATATCCTTTTTCGTGGTGTCTCCCCGTCTAGGGCTGAGCACCTGACCCTCAATGTGCGCGAACACGCCCTAGATAGGTATATAAGTCAGCTCTGTATACTTCCGGGATACATTTCTATTAATAGAACGTAAAGTAATTTTCAGTCTAAAAATTGATTTCTATTTATAACATTGTCATTCTTAAAATAGAAAGATGATGTCATTCGTAACATAGAATTCAAAATGGCCGCTGCGCATGGCGTCATTTTCACGCATGCGCAGTCGTGGCGCCAAACCAACCCCTTTACTACTTTTATATATCAAATGATCATATCATTGCGTGCCTCTAGCAGCTTAGCAGCCAGTTAAGTCACTCCCACATGTCAAAAGCACCCCCACATAACATAATGAAAACACCTTCACCACATAGCATTTTCTTTCGGCCCGGAATTGCCGAAAACTTGCGATTTCGCTTGCTAAAGCTCTACAGCAGCTTTTTAACATGTCAAGCCCAGTTTCGTCCTACAAGCCGTTTTTCGAAACACACGGGGGTAGTTGGTTTAGTCGTTTTCATAACCCCCCCCCCCCCCCCACCCCCACACACACACACATATTACAATTAGTCTTAATAATCATAAATCGGTTTTATATGTTATAAAATGGTGTTTCAAATGCAAAATAATCATTAAATTTGAACAAAAAAAAATTGACCATAGTTTGAGTAGATGCGCCTATTTCTGCAGCAATTTCTGCGATTGTAAGGCCAATATTTTGTCTCCAGAATGTGTGAAAATGTACAAAATACATCCATTTGAGTCATATTCATGACGGAATGAATGATATTTCAGAATCCAAGTGAAAAATAACGCTTACTGGTGAAATGTTTACCAAAATTTACAATGAAGCGACCATAGAGCCTATTTAGCTCAGAAAATTAGTAGAGGGGTGGCCTCACGTAAATGTCTATATTTCTCTAAAATCTCGAATTTTCACAATGAAACTTGTTAATATGTGTGTATAATATCATAATTCATAATCAGTTAAAATTTCAAGATAAGTCCCATTATCAGTATATTTAAAAATGAAAAAATGAAAAATATATGATGAAAAATATGTTCTTTTCTGTTGTTTTATTAATTCATTGCAACAAAAATTCCTCCTTTTTTAAAGTCGAAATGTTGTTTTCTTTAAAATAATGTATGAAACACATCAGTTAGTTCTGATGAAACACATCAGTTAGTGCTGAAAACTATTAAAAATATGTCTTTAGGCATTAAGAAGAAGTATAGGTTGGAAATATAAGGATAATTGACATTTTCAAAACATTTGTCGCCATTTTGAAATCATTTGATTTCAGACCTAAAGCTGTGCCCTAGACTTGCCCAACTTATTTTTAGGAGTACACATTTATATCTTTCAAAAAGTGAAAGACAGAATTTGCCAGACTAAATGGTACAAAATTTGTGTCCAGCTCACGGCCTTTTTGTCTTTTTTGTGCTCATAACACTGAACAAATTGTGGTCAAAATTTGCTGCCTTGCTACGTTTTACGTACGTAAGAGTGCAACTGTTATTTCCAACTTTAAAGTGCTGCCTCAATAGAGACATTATACTACTTCCTGTTACATGTACATTATACTGACACCCGGACTTGACCAGTCTTAAAATAATCTTTTTTTAATGCTGAGCGCCGAGCGATTAATAATATCTGTGTTTACGAATTAGATAGAAATATCCGTCCCGACGGCACCTGCTCATTGGGCGCTAATGAGGCTTGCCGAATTACCGCCCATGCGCAGGTGGCCGAGTGACGGATATTTCCATCCGATTCGTAAACACATTACTGATATTTTTTCTTGCACATCGTATACACGTTAGCATTTTATTCTGCCATATTTTTCTGGCATACCGTATTTTGCAAATAACAAGTAAAAATACTTTCTTTGTAGCACTCTTTCTTATAGTAGAGAATGAACTCAAAGCGCGGGAAATCAACGTCTGTAAGCAGAAGTGACGTCATGATGTTTTGCGTTACGCACAATAACAAAGTTCCACTTTAGTTTTATCGTTTGAAGCGTAACGTTATGTATTTTGAATCGAGAAATATTCTATAAGGGACGGAAAGAAACTATCAAGGTACCTGCTTTTTTTTTCGCATTTTACATAAACAGTATAATCAGTGCATGAACACTAGTTGTCATTAACAGCACGAGCGTCATTTGGCATGGGGGTGCCATATGGGTTTTGCCGGCATGTGTAAAATCACCGGAAACTCCAGTCCGGTGTGCAAGAATAACCCGTAGGACATGTACCAGTTTTAACGTCTTTGGTATGAGGCAGCCATGCATAGGGAGGGAACCAAGGAAGTCCTGCACTCGAAGCGGGCAAACTTTTTACGCGTAAAAAATAAATATATTTCATTGAAAGTAATGTAGATGAGGAACAATTTAATAAACAACAAGAAATATAGGATTTAATTCATATTTTGAGAACTGGCAACTAAGTCATATATTTTCCATATACAAATAACAGATGAAATAAAAATCAGAACTTGAGCAATACAAAATGTTAGTATTTTATTTCATACGAAAGTAACAACTGTCCTTTTCAGAAGTATATTCTCCCAATAGTCGTTATGAATTGACGGAAAAGTTTAACTGGTATAAACTCATAATTGTAATACATATATGTTTATTAAAAACCCTACAGTCGCAAAACTGTACATGAATATTTGAGACTTGAGCATTTTCGTCTGACATGGACAGTTATTTACTTGCAACCTACATACAGAGCAATAAACAGAGTTGTAGAACTCAAAATCAACGGTATTAATTAATTAACTTTCTATACATAAATACAAGAGAATGTATGTTATAACATCTAGTATTTAGTCAGCTGAATACATCCTATATCAAGCTACTTTTGTAATGACCCTTTTAGTCTGTACAAAATAAGACTTACATATGAAAAGACAGAAAATAAAATGTGTATTTTACACGGGGTCAATTTTAATGTCATCTGGACTACTTTCATTAATATTTATGATCCGTAATGTTTAGTAGTTCTTTGTGGCAGGGGAGTTTACAGGTTTTTTTTGGCTGAAATAAAAACAAAACAAAACAAGAAGTAAGTAGAGGTATATATGTTAAGGATCATTACAACATAAGCTTCATTTGGGAGGTATTGCGCGCTTCGTGAATATTGAAAATCCAAGGCATTTTAACTGCTAGATAGCCTGCTTATAAGATAACTTGCTTTATTATATATCTATATAAATTCTGTAAAAATCGACTTGATTCGCAATTAAATTTTATTGTATGCTGCCGAACAACTTTCTTTAATAAGCATGACCTGACACAATAGCACACATAAAAACTTCACTTAGTTCCATTTTAATATCGATAAGCACATGTGCATTTAAGATTTTGTTCAATTACAAAACAACAAGCAAAAAGGTAGAAGAATATGATAAAGGGATCATTGTAACACTAGCTAGATCTGGGATTTTGCATTCGGCTGTCGTGGATTTTGCAAGGTTGGATCACTTTCGTTGCTCCTCGTGAGATCCGATCTGGCAAAAATCCCCTCGAGCCGAATACAGCATCCCAGATCTAGATACTATTTTAATTAATAAACTCTATTTCATTTTCATACCAAGCTTTGAGCCTGTGTGAGCCTGTATAATGACTCAACAAGTTTTCTGCCAGCAATGGGATCCGGACATTTGCCCCATCTCACCCCACGCCCCCATCCCCAGTGAAAAAGTGGACTGCTTGGCATTGACCCCAGAAGAAATAGTTTATAGGACATTTGCCCCCCCCCCCCACCCACCCCCCACCCCCTAGTGCTTATTTCTAAAACGGACATTTGCCTCCCTCTACCTCCAAATATTTTTGTTCCCAAATTATTGTGTAGAAGCTTAGTAGCAGATAAATATTGTGTTGTAGGTAGCAGTATCTTTATTTCTCCGTGAACAAGATTTGGGAAAAACATAATATCCCAGCTCATGCCATAATCATAATAACCTTACTATTATTTACTAAATACTAGATGTATGTAACTAATGTATAAAAGAAATTTTCATAGAGACATACGTCTTTTCACCAGTATACTATGGTGCTTCATCACACTATCGTATTCATAGGGAGCAGGCACTGGCCCTAACGAAACAATGCTGACTGAACATAATGTTAAACATCCTATCGAAAAAGCGCAACGTGAAAATTCATGCTCCAAGACATAAGTAGGCTTATCTTAGATAAGGTATTTGCTATTTAAAGTTTTAAAGGCTGCTTATAAGATAACTTACATTATTTACCTGCATAAGGACTCAACAATTTTTCTACCAGCAATAGGATCTGAACATCTGTCCCCTCCCCACCGATGAAAAAGCGGATCGCTGGAGATTTGTCCGCTCCTCCAACTACCCCATCTCGAACGAAATGTGAAATGGTTGATAGGACATTTGCCCCTTATTTCTGATTTCGGACATTTGCCCCAAAGTTTTGTCCCCATATGGATATGTAGGAACTTAGTAAGTTACTAGCACAGATAAATATCGTAATGTAGGTAGCTTTTTCAAATTTACAAGCTGGAATGATAGAAACATTTCACAAATCAATAAATCTTTAATGTTGTCATTAGCACTTTTATAATGTGTGTGTATGTGTGTGTGTTTGTGTGTGTGTTGCGGGGGGTGGGGGGTGGAGGGGCGGGGGGGGGGAAGGGGCAAATGTCCTACAACTTCCAAAACAATATCCAGCGCGTGTCTACGGTTTTGCATGCTTGAAACCACTCAGAACGTCAACGTCAACAATGAGTGGTAACTTTTACAGCCAGTTTTGAAATAATTAAGTCCCCTTGAAAACTTAATTTGGTATAACCTTTCCACAATTTGGTTATTGCACGGAAATATCATCAAGAAACCTTTCTAGAGAGTCCACTGCAACTGTACATCAATCAGCCATTAGACCTTTATCAAGGGCACTGACATGGAAATGTAAACGTACTCTGTACTTCGGTCAAATTTTGGGGGTTTTCTCAAACATGTTTAAGGAAGTGTGATAACTTGTAAGTTTGTGTGTATTGAGAATGTATGAGCCACGCCATGAGAAAACCAACACAGTGCGTTTGCGACCAGCATGGATCCAGACCAGCCTGCGTATCTTCGCAGTTTGGTCAGGATCCATGCTGTTCGCTAGTGATTTCTTAATTGCAATAGAATTTGAAAGTAAACAGTATGGATCTTGACCAGACTGCGCGGATGCTCTGGCTGGTCTGGATCCATGCTGTCCGCAAAGCCACTATATTGGTTTTCTCATGGCGCGGTTGATATATAATTATAAATTATAAAATTTAATACGAACTCTTTTTACTGAAAATAAAGACAAAGGTTATCTGTCAATAACGAAAGTTTAGAATAACATATTGCTACCAAACATGGGTTATGATATGCTTATAAATTTTCTTATGATACATATGTGTTCGTTTATACTGATTTTCATACCAAACTAAACATACTATAAAATGCATTGATCATTCGAACTATATGTATAATTAATCATATGCATCGTCGCTACTGTCGCTGCTTACTTGCAGTGCTGCAAGGATCTTTCGGACCTTTTTGGTCATGAATCATGAAATGCAGCGTCCCATGAATGGGTCTCAACGACAGTACTAATCCGGTTATCGTCTATACCATTGTATACAAACACAGGTTTTTGTATACAGTGACAACAAATTTTGTTAAGTGGAATCTTGATTCAAGGGACACTTAAACGATGCTCAGCAATTCAGCCTAATGACACAAACTGGTGGGCCACAGTTACCGTTTTTAGAGGACTGTGTTTTCTCGGAGACAAAATCTATCCAAACAAACGCCCGCTGGTGACGCCGTTCACTTCAACGCAGTTGAAACGGCAAAATGGCGGAGAGCGAAGGAAGCGTGCAAAATTCAACAATCTGGTAAAAATGTGTCGCGTTACAGTTGAACATTCAATAGCCGAAATGAAATGTTACAAAACTGTTGGATCAGTATGGCGGCAGCAAAGGATAACACTGTCACGAGATGTAAAGATATGATGCGCCTAGTAAATAAGGCGAAAACATTTAGATTTAATATGTTAGAAAAATAAACGAAACCCTGTGGTTTATTAAATCTATTGTGTTTTTCAATTTTCATGTTTTGAGAAAAACCTCAGATCTGGATCATTGTACATAGTACGTGTACATTGTCCGTGACCGTTGTAAAGGTATGTTTTGAAGAAGCTTCTGGAAAATAGCAACAGAAACTTAGGGGCGGAGTTTATTGATCAGTTTACAGGTCCATGCATTATAGGGTTTACGGCGACTTTGCAGCTTTCCGTGGTGATGTTTGAGGGGTCGTGGGAACCGTAGGTGCCCCTCCCGGAATAATTTCCGGCACAGACTCACGGGGGAGAAAGTGTTACACGAAGGATGGAGTTCTTCTGATAACCTGTCATGTTTTCTTCTGATAACTGTTACGGAGTTCCTGGAAAACGTTACAGAGTTCTTCTGATATCTGTATAACAAAACAAGGAATCGGTCGAAAAAATGGTAATTATCAATCTATAAAAAGTGAGAATGGGGTGTAAAACTAAAGTTTGATGATTAAGGTTACCTCATGTTTTGTGCTATGTGTCAGAAAAGATAACTTTTGTTACTGCCAGGGTGTTTCTTGAGCTACGTTAATATACTTTTTAGCTAATTTTATTATTTGGAAAGGGTGTTAATCATGTTCTAATGTAAGATATTTATCAAAGGCACAGTATTGTGGTTATATGATGTATGGTATGTGTGTTTTTGAGTTCCAATGATAACGTTTTAGTGTTATATTTTTAATTCTAACTAGATGTTACTTTTAAAGGGATTGTGTACGCTCATAATGATGATCTAGCTAACTATTCCTCTTACTTTTCCAACTAAACTCAAAATGTACTCATATTCATCTTATAGCATTTTGGCAAATGCAAAGGTCGTTTCTGGTGAAGGATTGATATAGACAGCACTTTAAATTTCACATTAATATGCATTATGATATTCTTTAAGACAAATAGTTTATACATGTATGAGGATGAAAAGCTCCTTTTTAGTACGCAGTATTCGGCGCATTGAAAATTATATGCATTCTGTAAAATGTTATGACAATACCAATTAAGTTTTATCGCAGATTTTACGCCAGTCACATTTAAATTCACCCTCTGTATAGTTTCGCATTGTTACTGTATTTTTTCAGCGTCAAAGTTTAAAATTCTACTATTAGATGAATGATTAGAAGAATTATGATGGTAAAGTTATAATTATATTACTGATAATATATAGCATTATTATTATCATTATAACATTTTTTATGAAAATCTATTGATATGAATACAACTGTATACATAGTATGCGAAAGCGTTCGGATTAAGATTAAATATTTTGGGTCTATAACGTAATGAAAATGGTCATGCGATAAACATTAACAAAATCGCATACACACAATTATCCTTGATAAATTATATGTATATTGTCATGTACATCTGAAGCTATAATTTTGGTGTGTTTTAGTATAATTTCTTGTCGCCGTTTACGTATATTAATTAGTTATTGTACGATTTTTGTTGATTACGGAGTAAAATCTACTGTCGCGTGGCAAATTATGGTCCCTAATCAACAAATATCATACAATAACAATTTTAATTTAGAATCATTTCCTTCTTGTCATAGCATGGTCATGCATGGTTTAATTTTGCCACACGGTCTCAATGTTGTAATCGCGACTTTCCTTTCAGGATAAATATTTACAACATGAGCAACTGCTTCAGACGGTGTCAGGAATCTTTTGTGACAGTATTTACATTTGACTGTCGCATCTGAAAAAAGGGACAAATTATCTAAAGCTTTACCTAGCATATTGGCCTTTTCAACCTACGACATATCAATTCAACGTAAAGGTCATGATATGAATATGCATAACAAGACAAGCAATTGAATCGCATGAGATGACAACAGCAGTCATACATAGTAATGCAAATAAACCACTTCAGAAAAAACAGCTTCTGCAAATTCAGCATTTAGATGTACCCTAAATTAAAGATAAAGGATTTGATTTTAATTCAGTGATCAATCCAAACGGAATCCACTAAACAGTTGTTCACGAGCATTAGCACATCCATTGATAGAATGAACAATACAATTTACTGCATTTGTTACCTATTCGTATTTTACTATATATATGTCATTATACTGCACATAGTTTTAAACTTTACAAAAGACTCATATCATGCATTACATAACCACAATACTGTGCCGTGGATAAACATATTACATTAGAACATGATTAACATCCTTTCTAAATAATAAAATTAGCTAAAAAGTATCTTAACATAGCTCAAGAAACACCCTGGCAGTAACAAAAGTTATCATAAGAACTCTGTGACATCTTCAGAGTTATCACCTGAACTCCGTAACATTTGAAAAATCAGGCATAAAATTGTTAGATAGTGGTTTATGTTTGCAACTTTGCACTAACATTAGGCTATTGCGTGTGGTGAGGATGAAGAACGTGAATGAATAGATTAATATATATGAATAAACAAACGATTTTGATATTTTGCTCAAAATGTTTTGATTTCAAAGAAGTGGCGCTGATTATTAGACTAAACAGTTTTTTTTCTGACACATAGCACAAAACATGAGGCAACCTTGATCACCAGACTTTAGTTTTACACCCTATTCTCTCTTTTTACCATATTTTCGACAGATTCCTTGTTTTGTCATACAGATATCAGAAGAACTCTGTAACGTTTTCCAGGAACTCCGTATCTGTTATCAGAAGAAAACATGACAGGCTATCAGAAGAACTCCGTCCTTCGTGTCACACTTCCTCCCCCGTGAGAGACTGGCAACTCTGTAGAACCACTAGGCTTCCGCCAGCCACCAGCCTAATGGCCTCCTCATATGCAAGAATTCTACACTAACATTATCTTTGTTCACAACACAAACCTGCAACCAAGGGAAGAAGAGGTTAAGGGAGATGCCACTCCAATACTGCTATATGACAGAATGCTGTAAGATGCTTAGCAACCCATTAATACTGGAATATCCAAGCACTCAGCTCAAAATGAAAGACAACTTAAACTCTTGTTACTATTGATTTATTCCATTTTTCCAGTTTTGTTTGTTTTTTTTTTTTCAATTCTGATTATATACAGGTTTGGTAAAATATGGACTGGCATGACAAATTTGACTTATTTCCAAGACCAAAAAAGGCCATAATTCAGCCAAAATAGTTTATAGAGTTATTTAGATGGCAATCATGATGGTAAGCAAGTGTTGAAAGTTGAAAAACCACATTTTGACAAAACATGCACGGAAACTGTCCAAAAAGGGCCATAATTCAACCAAAATGCTTGACAGAATTATGTACTCGTGCCTACAGGTAGATTCTGTTATAAGAAATAAGTGTTCCAAATTTGAAGTCACAATATTTGTTATGGTACACTGTATACAAGATATGACCATTTCATTAAAACTTCAACCAAAGCTGACGCGGGGGCGAGTAGTATAGGTCTCAGTATTCTTTGAATAGTTAAACTCTGTCCGTTCAAAGAGCTATAAAACATGTATTTTATAGTTCTTTGCTCTTTGGACTGTATAATGGCTTGTTCTTTCTGGTCAGGAATAGGTAAAGTCTCTTACTTTAATCCTTTAATAATGGTTCAAACTTATTTTCAAAATGTTACTTTTAATATGCTTTAACTTCTGCAGTGGACGAAACATTTCTATTTGTTCGCCATATCAGCAAATTGCGCCTGTCTTTGGCAAAAGATTTACTCAATCATCCAAAATAAAGCCTTATTTCACTTATATATTTCATTGTTATGTACTACTTTCTCGTCTGAAAACTTATCAATATAAAAACAGAAATGGAAAACAATCTGCGATTTTAGTATGTTTTAACAACCATTATAGTGCATTCTGGTGAATTTTTGGCAGACCACTGTGTTTGACAGGGTATTGCTTTGTAAAGCTCATTTTATAGGGGACTGCAATGTCACACCTTCTTCTTCGATCGCAGCAATGTCTCACCTAAATATGACCGTTCTTCACAGAGTCACAACTTACACAAGTGTATTATGAGATACCCCATGAGAAAACCAACAGTGTGTTTACAACAAGCGTGGATCCAGACTAGCCTGCTCAGGATCCATGCTGTTCGCTTTCAAAGGCTCTTAAAATTAGAGAAAATTTAGCTAACAGCATGGATCCTGACCAGACTGACATCAGTCTGGATCCATGCTGGTGGCAAAGCCATTGTTGGTTTTCTCATGGTGCGGCTCAATTATATTTTATCAGATTTATTTAGCGGCCTTTACATAAAACATTTTCCGAGGTACTGTCTCTTAAATACTAACTATAGATCCTTTAGTAATGTTTAAAACTTCTTTCCATAATGTAACCTTTTGAAATGTTTTAGCTGTTGCAGCGGATGAAATATGATTTGTTTGCCATTTTGATCAAATTATGCCTGTCTCTAGTAACAGATTTATTAAGTCATTACTTTACAAATACGTCATTGTTTTAGACTGCTTTATCATCTGAAAATGTATCAATATAAGAAAAGGAAAAATGGAAAACATGCTTCGACTTTAATAAGTTTAGCAACTGTTAAGAATGCATTCTGACGAATATATGGCATTTCTCTCCGCAAAATTGAAGATCGATCTGGGACGCTGTATTCTGGTTGGGTGGATTTTTGCAAGATCGAATCTCATGAGGCGCGCAAGCGAAGAGTGTGATCCGTCCCTGCAAAGTCAAAAAGAGTCGAATACAAAATCCTAGGTCTAGCTGCTGTTATAATGACCCTTTTATTACAGACTCTTCCTTTTTGCTCGCTGTTGTTATTGAATGAAATTTCCATGTGTATCGATATCACAATGGAACTAGAGATGCTTTTGAGAAAAGCGCATGTCTCCCACAACTGCCCAATGAAAAATGGCTAGTTTCTCTGGATGGTCTAGATGCATGGATCCAATCAGTAATTCAAGGGCCATAATTCAAAAGTGCCTAAGCGGATTTGGTTAGTTATCGAACTTGGCCGATGTCTTATCGTCAAACACATTTTATTCAAGTTTGGTGAAGATCGGATGAGAAATGTTTGACTTAGTGTGCGGGGAAGCTTTGTGACAGTGCTGCCCAATGAAAAATGACTAGTTTCTCTGGATGGTCTAGACGAATGGATCCAATCAGTAATTCAAGGGCCATAATTCAAGTGCGTGGGCGAAATTGGCTAGTTATCGAACTTGGCCGTGGTCTTATGGTCAAACACATTTTGTTCAAGTTTAGTGAAGATCGTATGAGAAATGTTCGACTTAGAGTGCGGACAATCTTTGTGACAGACAGACAGACAGGCTGGAGTAAATCAATATGTCTCCCACACCACTGTGTGGGGGAGACATAACTAAGTGAATTTTTTATGTGCGCTATTTATAGAACTGTGTCAGGTCATGATATTAATGAAAGTAGTCCGGCAGCATAAAAAACGGAATTTAAAAGGTACAATACAGAATTTTTTCTGCCTGTTCATGTATAACTGCGAAATACAAGCCGACCTTTTTGACAGAATTCATATAGGTATATAATAAGGACATGTATTACATAAGGGCTTCAAATTTAACTATTTAAACAAATGAAACATGCAAGTCATATGACCAGTAAGACGAAACAAGATCAAATATTCAACAATTTATTCAGTGCATTGCAAGATAAAGCAGAATAAATGTCCATTACAAAACATCAATTTTATCTCATCTGCACCAATTGTTCAGTCTAGAGGATTTTCTAGGTTTCAGTGGTCCTAGTCTGGAGGGAATCAAATGTACATTGTTTCTTTCAACCAGTTCCACATTTTACATTCCACTATTCTAATAAATTACAGCTAGGTTAGATTAATATTGTAGGAGTTGCATGCAAAAAATCGGGGTCCGCAATTTCGACACAAAACTGCTATTTTTCCTGATGCCCCTGGTAGGAAAATTCGCCGATTTGGGAGGGTCCTATTCACGTCACTTTCACTGCCTATATCGAAAAGTTAATTGGTGCTTGGGCATCTAGGACCATCCTAGCATCAGTTGCATGCAAAAAATCGGGGTCCGCAATTTCGACCCAAAACTGCTATTTTTCCTGATGCCCCTGGTAGGAAAATTCGCCGATTTGGGAGGGTCCTATTCACGTCACTTTCACTGCCTATATCGAAAAGTTAATTGGTGCTTGGGCATCTAGGACCATCCTAGCATCAGTTGCATGCAAAAAATCGGGGTCCGAAATTTCGACCCAAAACTGCTATTTTTCCTGATGCCCCTGCTAGGAAAATTCGCCGATTTGGGAGGGTCCTATTCACGTCACTTTCACTGCCTATATCGAAAAGTTAATTGGTGCTTGGGCATCTAGGACCATCCTAGCATCAGTTGCATGCAAAAAATCGGGGTCCGAAATTTCGACCCAAAACTGCTATTTTTCCTGATGCCCCTGGTAGGAAAATTCGCCGATTTGGGAGGGTCCTATTCACGTCACTTTCACTGCCTATATCGAAAAGTTAATTGGTGCTTGGGCATCTAGGACCATCCTAGCATCAGTTGCATGCAAAAAATCGGGCTCCGAAATTTCGACCCATTTTTCTGAAATATTTATTCTCTATGACGAAGTAATAAATCGAACAGAGACAACTGTAGTTGCAGATTTAGCCCTCGTTAAGCAGAATTTTAAGACGGATTTTGGCTTAAAATGAAGAAAACAAATTGGTTATGCAAACTGTGTGACTTTTATTCAATTTTGTCTATTTCTTTAGGCTCCTTACCCGGGCCAATATTCGTATTTAGCCTACCTCTACGTGTTGACTTTATCCGATTTACACTTCTTACGTGAGAACATTAAGATCAGAGTAAGAATGACATGCCGTACTTATTCATCCTCTCATAGAATGAAAAAAAAAGATACTGGCGAATGCTTAATAGAATGTCTTTTACTACTGTGTACCCTTAATCTCAATCCTATTCATGACGGAATTTTCATCGGAAGTACCGACAGGGGAAGTAACTAGTGTCACAGATATGGAATTCCTAAGTGTATACTGTGCAAAGGCAGATTATTTTGTGAATGATAACATCATAGTATTGGATAATATGTGCGGAATGGTGTTAGTGTTTTAATTCCACGGACTATTTATGAAATACCTTCTCAATAAGTGTTTGCTCAATAGGTATATTATACGCAGCTTTTTTTATTTTAAGTTTACTTATATATGTTTTTTGTTTTTTTGTTTTTGGTTTTAACGCCGTTTTTCAACAGTATTTCAGTCATGTAACGGCGGGCAGTTAACCTAACCAGTGTTCCTGGATTCTGTACCAGTACAAACCTGTTCTCCGCAAGTAACTGCCAACTTCCCCACATAAATTATCAGAGGTGGAGGACTAATGATTTCAGACACAATGTCGTTTATCAAATAGTCACGGAGAACATACGCCCCGCCCGAGGATCGAACTCGCGACCCCGCGATCCGTAGACCAACGCTCTTACCTACTGAGCTAAGCGGGCGGGCTTTACTTATATATGAATAATATTGATAATCCTAGCGATTTCTTTCAAATACTTATGTAATTTTTCAACAAATTTCTCTTTATTCGTGACATAAATTGATTTTTCGCAGACAATTTGCAATCCCTTTGTACATTGTAAGAGTAACGATATTTGATGTCATTGAATTGAAACATGAGGAAGAATTGACCTCATGACCGATGTTGCAGAAAATCGATATCAGGGGAGACAACAGCTATATGGTATTGGTAAGGCTTATAGCAATAAAAGAAACTGTTCTTTGTTTCATATAAAATTCAGCTACTTCAGAACAATTTTGTTACAGTTTCTAGATTTTCACTCCGTCGTAGACCTATTTTTCACAAGATATCCATACATTTGCTTCAAGAAAACGAAAAGAAAAAGGGGTGTTGAATAGTATGTAGTGAAATGCAAGTCATCTGAAGTCAGGTACCCTCATATTGCCGCATTTCAGAAAGCGGTCCGCAGAATAAACACCCTACTTTCGTTTTCAAGAAAACAACTCTAAAACATGCGAATATTAGCATGAAAAGTGTCCTATTTTATGTAAAATTCATTCCACGAGTGAAATATTATGCCCATTTGGCCCCCGATTTACGCGCAAATGCGCGAAAAATGGAAAAATTAGGATCTATTTATTTGGGACTTCTTTCCACTACACCACATTTTTGACCGAATTACTGCAATATAACCGTAACAGGTTATAGCACACTAAATAGTTGTTATTCTTTATAAAACTGACCTAATTCCAATGACCGCAGCACACATCAGGACCCATTTTAAATGTCTATAACCTACATTTTCTTGAAGAATATTGTCAGTACTAGTTAACTAAAAATCAAAAGAAAAGTGGGGGTCATGTTTGATGCAAGAAAAATAATTTCAGTCAAACACACAAACTGCAAAATCAGCTAAAAAATGAGACCCCAAGTTATACTGGTGGTGTATGATCTAAGTTTCCATGAACAATTTTGTAATGTTGTTATTTCATTTATGAAATTGCTACCTACATGTCAAGCATAGATCTGTCATGTGATTTTAGCAAAAAAATTGCAAAGAAAATAAGGAAAATAGCTCTACAGAGCAAAAAAAAAAACTGAGGACTATTTGTATCCGCCATTATGCGACTACCATTTTTTTCGCGCCATTTTTCTTTTTAGTGTCTGTATGCCTAACAGGTGACCGGTATTGCGATGTTGATATTTATTGCCTTCGGGTATTGTCGCCTGGATGTTTATTTCAATATCAAGTGTTATAAAACAGAAGGCTTTCCATAAGATAATTAAACAAGCTTAAATTAATAATTGAAATGTCACTTGAGTTACGAACTATGGAGAAGAGATTTTTCGTTAGAAATAAAACAAGAACATTTAATATGTAATTGTCTGAATCATAGCATTATAAACATGTTATTTTATTATAATTAAATTAAATTTTAATACTCCATATAACACATCTATCAGCAATAAAAACCATGTTTTCCTATAAAAATCATTTTTTCATATATATTCTTATATAGGAAGAATGTATAATTCAACACTTAATTTATAGGAAATCTAAAATAGGGCTTTGCTTTATTGCTCATTTTAACATAAAAAGCTGCATACTTAGTATAAAGTTACTGCAAGTCTGCAACTGTTCATATGTCTAACATATTTACATTGTGTAAACTTTGACAAATATCATTGTTAAAAATTAACATTTTCTACCTATGAAACCTCATTGCAATATCAGTGCATACAAATCTTGTGTATTTCTTGACTATTAGTATTACTGTTTTGACATAGACTGTTTCAGTATAAACTCATACAGTTTTTCCTTTTTCCTAAGTTTTGTTTATATACCTGATTCATCCAATTTCTGTTTGATATCATTTACTGACAATTCATTAGCATCACACATTGAAATGACCGATTTCTGGTACGAACAGTCTGCTTCTTTTAATGTCACATCCATTTTGTAGTAGTTCTTAACATATTGGCAAAATAGGAAATTTAATGAATCGGAAATTATGATATATGTCTATAAAATTTAAAAAAAAAATAAAAATAAAATAAAGATAGATCTAGTGGCATATACGGTGGCATAGAGGGGATATAGGAAATATTTTATTTATCACGTGCGCACGTGTTAGCTAACACGTGCAAACGTGTTAATTAACACGTGCGCACGTGATAACTATCACGTTCGCACGTGGTAGCTAACACGTCCGCACGTGATAGCTATCACGTTCGCATAGGAAATATTTTATTTATCACGTGCGCACGAGATAGCTATCATGTTCACATAGGAAAAAAATTATTTATCACGTGCGCACGTGTTAATTAACACGTTCGCGCGTTTTAGCTAACACGTGCGCACGTGATAAACAAAATATTCCCTATGTCCCCCTCTATGCCACCGTAGGCAATCAGCGTGGTAAGGTATTTTTCCGTATTCAAGCAGAAATTACTCATTTTAATATAACTACACATATTTCACCAATATATGAAAACTACGGTGGCATAGAGGGGACATAGGAAATATTCTATTTATCACGTGCGCACGTGTTAGCTTCCACGTGCGAACGTGTTAATTACACGTGCGCACGTGTTAGCTATCACGTTCGCATAGGAAATATTGTTTTTATCACGTTCGCACGTGATAGCTATCACGTTTACATAGGAAATATTTTATTTTTCACGTGCGCACGTGTTGGCTACCACGTGCGAACGTGATAGTTATCACGTGCGCACGTGATAAATAAAATATTTCCTATGTCCCCTCTATGCCACCGTACTTATCAGTGTCGTAAACGTCTGTGATAGTACATGGCCATTGGTAATCCCGCTCGAAGTAATGAGAATATTGCCACATATTACCAAATTATTCCTTGGTCTAAGACAAAAACAATATGTATGTATCTCTTCTGGGGACCGCGACTGGATCCGGAAATGACGTCATCAACATGGCGATCGATTATGAAAATAATGTTGCTAATAATATCTGAAATAAATTAGCAAAATTGCTTATAATATCG
This sequence comes from Mercenaria mercenaria, assembly GCF_021730395.1. Lineage (NCBI taxonomy): Eukaryota > Metazoa > Mollusca > Bivalvia > Venerida > Veneridae > Mercenaria > Mercenaria mercenaria. Next base: position 33,604 of record NW_026461159.1, on the reverse strand, counting down.
GATATTATGCCATTAAACAAGCCAATGGGACATTTCAAATATTTATATTTACACTTTCTCAGGAAAAAAGTATATTTAATTTATTTTAACTGTTAAATTTGTACCCCACCCACTTAATTTACAATGCATTTTACACGTCGCTTCTGCCTCTTGATATTAATTATTTTTGACTATTCTTTTGGTGTTAAACTTGAAATATGAATATTTCAAAATTTACAAGAAAAATAACATAGATTCAGGGAATATATGTTACCAATATCTGCTTTTAACAAGTGCCTAGAAGGAAAGGAATTTGACGAAAATACTGTTCAAATCAGTGTCGGCAGAAGTAGTTGTTAATAAGTCTATATAAGATTATGTGCATATTAATTATTACACGCATTGTTTGCAATTTCATTTTGATTAATTTTAAGCATAATCAAGACCATTTTGACAGTAGAAGTTTAATAGATTTTTTTTTAATTAATGCAAATGTAAATTTCATGATAGTCTTTTTAAATTACTCAGAATTACTGGCTAATTATATTCATTCAAACTTGACTCAACACTGAAAGTGTTCTACTTAATTCGTTTCCAGCCCGCGATAACATAGATATCTATAATCAGTATTATGTATTACCCCTGCATTTAAAACGTTCTGAGTTTAATATGGGCTTTCCTTAATTACGTTCAGCTAATTGCAGGAGGGGAATCAGGGGCAGGGAATAATCTTTCATTTTCTTTCTTTTTTTATTCTTTCTCTGCAGCTGAAAATATTTCTCAACAGTTCCGATTTGTGATATACACTGATTCATGTCAACTCATCTTTAAACCGTATCACTGCAGCAATACATGTATAGGTTAGAACATGATTAATATAAGAACAAAGTATTAAGCCTATAGACAGAAAGCTCAAAACGTAAAATAAAGGAACATAGAGCGACAACGCCTTGGAACGGTCAGTTGCAAAACACGCTTGTGTGATTAAAAGAGTAGTTTGGCAACAATGCTCAAACTCTACATCCCCTCCATATTCCAATGTTATAGCTAGATCATAACTCTGTCATCCATGAACGGATTTCAATATTACTTGGCACAAATGTTCCCCATGATGAGGTGACGTGTCATGCGCAAAACCCAGACAACTAGCTTAAAAGTCAAGGTCACAGTTTGAGGTCAAAGGTCAACAGGGCTTTTTTCCTGTCCGGTCCATAACTCTGTCATCCATAAAGAGATTTTAATATTACTTGGCACAAATGTACCTTATAATAAGACGATGTGTCATGCACAACTTTCAGACCCCTACCTAAAAGGTCAAGGTCACACATGGCAGTCAAATGTAAACATGGCATTAACAGGGTGTGTTTCCTGTGCGGTCCATAAGTCTGTCATCCCTGAAGGGATTTTAATAATACTTGGCACAAATGTTCCCCATGATGAGACGACGTGTCATGCGCAAAACTCGGACCCTAAGCGTAAAGATCAAGGTCACAATTTGAGGTCAAAGATCAACAGAGCTTTTTTTTCTTTTCCGGTCCATAACTCTGTCATCCATAAAGGGATTTTAATATTACTTGGCACAAATGTACCTTATAATAAGACGATGTGTCATGCACAGCTTTCAGACCCCTTCCTCTAAGGTCAAGGTCACACATGGCAGTCAAATGTAAACATGGCATGAACAAGGTCTGTTTCGTGTCCGGTCCATATCTCTGTCATCCATGAAGGGATTTTAATATTACTTAGCAGAAATGTTCCCCATGATGTGACGACGTGTCTTGCGCAAACCCTGGACCCATAGCTGAAAGGTTAAGGTCACAACTCGAGGTCAAAGGTCAACAGAGCTTTTTTCCTATCCGGTCCATAACTCTGTCATCCATAAAGGGATTTTAATATTACTTGGCACAAATGTACCTCATAATAAGACGATATGTCTTGCACAACTTTCAGGCCCCTAGCTCAAAGGTCAAGGTCAGACTTGGCTGTCAAAAGTTAACATGGCATGAAGAAGGTCTGTTTCGTGTCCGGTCCATAACTCTGCCATCCATAAAGGTATTTTAATATTACTTGGCAGAAATGTTTCCCATGATGAGATGACGTGTCTTGCGCAAATCTCTGACCCTAACTCAAAGGTCAAGGTCAGCATTGGAGGTCAAAAGTCAATAGGGATTTTTTTTCTGTCCGGACCAGAACTCTGACATCCATCGAGGAAATTTTAATATTACTTGGCATAAATGTTCCCCAAAATGAGCCCTAACTTAAAGGTCAAGGTCACACTTGGAGATCAAAGGTTAATGGGACATTTTTTTCTGCCCGGTGTATAACTTTGTCATGCAAAACAGGATTTGAATATTACTTGGCTCAAATGTTCACCACTATGAGAGGGAGTGTTATGCACAAGAACCTGGGCCCTAGGTTGAAGGTCAAGGTCACACACAGATGCCAAGTGTCAGATACAAGAATGACTTTGTCTGGAGCACTTCTTCTTCATGCATGGAGGGATTTTGATGTAACTTGGCATAAATGTTCGCTGTCATGAGACAGATTGTTGTGCGCAAGAACCAGGTCCCTAGGTCTAAGGTCAAGGTCACGCTTAGAGGTCAAATGCCAAATTCAATAATGACTTTGTCCGGAGCATTTCTTCTTTATGTTTGGAGGGATTTCGATGTAAATTGGCACAAATGTTCCCCACCATGAGGCACTCTTTTTTTTAGAATTGTTTCCCTTTGTTTTTACAATAAATAGCTTAATATATTGCAACTTACTTATTACAGGCCGTAGGGAAAAATCGAGACCAGTTTTCTGTGGTACAACTTGCATGTAACATTCCATTTTTAGGTGTATTTTGTGTGGACTTATATGGACTTTTCTTTGATAATCGGCCAAAAATGCTATATGAAAACAACTATAGGGTTTTATATATACAAATTTTAATCCAATTCTTTTGTTTATAACATACTGTATATATAGTACAATATTGTTTATACATCATTGACAGATATCAGTTCATTATGCTATACTGCAGTAGAGAAAATTAGGTACCTTTCAGTAGGGGACTTTGTATTGCATCGCAATAATTTATTCACTTGTTAAACATTGTTCTGTACAATACGGAGATATATTTGGACGAGTATCAAGCTGAGAAACCCATACTGGACGAGCCGTGAGGCGAGTCCCACGGCTCGTCCAATATGGTTTTCCCAGCTTGGTAAAAGAAAATAACCGTTTTATTCTATATCTAATTATTTTAGTTTAAATAAAAAAAAATCACTGAATATTGTATTTCTGCCTTTCTGATTTCAAGACACATAATCAAGCTCTGTACATAGAGCGCCTACTTCACCCAATTTACAATCGGAACATTTTCACGCGCTTTGGGCCTTATCGTATGTTTAACATGGGACATTTTGAACCGTCCAAATACAGAAAAATGTAGGTTTTTTAGTTGCGCGTTTATCCCGCTACCAAAGTTACAAGTGTATTTCTGACAATCATATAGCATCTTTATTTTATTTCGAATCACATCCAAAGATGTTCATGTGCAACACAAACTCCCATTCATGAACGATGCGTGTGAATTATCAATGAACAAGCAATTATTATTCAGCCTGTATCAACTCACACTGACTATTTAGATTATATAATGATAAGGTATTCTAGCCCATGGTTACATCACAAGCTAGGTCAGGCGAGTTCATTTTAGATTGAATTTGTATTTGTTTCTCATTCATGTATATTTGTAGACTGGCATTTAAACAGAAAATACATCTACAAAAACCCGCAACCATCAGACATTTCAAGGCTTTGATTGTACGTGCGTCCAATAAGGCAATATATTGTACGGTCACGTGTTGCAGATGAACGTTCGCGATTGTATAGATAAAATGGATATAGAATAATGATATAAATCATGACATTTAGTAATGGACTTTTTGATGCAATTTACATATAAGAGGGCCAAAATGGCCCTATATTGCTCACCTGTTATCATTGCACTTAAGGAGAAGAAGTAGTTTCATGCCCGAAGGATTACATCAGAGAAGGATAGGAGAAAAATTTTGACTGATGAAGCCCAAAGGACAGGAACAACAAAGGGAAGAAATTAAAAATAAATCTAAGTCCTCAGAAAAAATATCTAAGTCCAAAGGACAGGAACAACAAAGGAAAGAATTTAACCAAAAAGAAAAAAATTCTTACAAGGTACAGATATGTCAAAATACACCTAAAAATTGGAGGTACCATCCATGTTGTACCATAGAAAAGTGGTCTCGGTTTTTCCCTACGGCCGATAATAAAAAAGTTACTAAATAAGCTATTTATAGTAACATAAAAGGGAAGTAATTAAAAAAAATATTATAAGTCAAAAAAAGAAGGATCTGCCAAATAAAAACAATAGCACTGCAATCGAAGCAAATGCAGAGCAATATACATAAAAAACAAAGTCATATGACCTTTGACCCCTAAGTATGACCTTGACCTTGAAGTGAGCCATCCGAAATATGCGCTCTGCACGTCGTTTCGATGAGGTGAACATTTGTGTCAGGTTTCTTTGAAATCCTTCAAGGGGTTCAAGAGTTACAGAGTGGAAGGGAAATTGCTAACCAACAGACATACAGACAGACGGATACTGAGGCGATAACATTATATGTCCCTTCGGGCGTATAAAAAGGAGTGATACAAGTTGTATGCAAGTTTCAAATCATAAATAAAGCTGCTATCAGGGGCCATAACTCTGGAACCCATAATAGAATCTGGCCATTTCAAGAAAGGAACCAAGATCTTGTGGTGATACAAGTTGTGTGCAAGTTTGGTTAAAATCAAATCATAAATGAAGCTGCAATTTTGCAGACAAGGTCAAAATAGCTAATTCTGGCCCTATCAGGGGCCATAACTCTGGAACCAATAATGGAATCTGGTCAGTTCAATAAAGGAACCAAGATCTTACGGTGATACAAAATTGTGTGCAAGTTTGGTAAAAATCAAGTCATAAATGAAGTTGCTATTGTGCAGACAAAGTCAAAATAGCTAATTTTGGCCCTTCAGGGGCCATAACTCTAGGACCCATAACGGGATCTGGCCAGTTCAAGAAAGAAACCAAGATCTTATGGTGATACAAGTTGTGTGCAAATTTGGTTAAAATAAAATCTTAAATGAAACCACTATTGTGCAGACAAGAAATTGTTGATGCATAAAAATAGCAAATTCTGGCCCTTCAATGGGCAGTAACTCTAGAACCCAATATGGGATCTGGCCAGTTTTCGAAAGGAGCTGAGATATCATGCCAATACAAATTTTGTACAAGTTTGATTAAAATTGCTTGCAAAATGTGGTCTCTACCTTGTTCACAAGAAATTGTGGACGGACGACGGACGAAGGGTGATCACAAAAGCTCACCCTGTCACTACGTGACATGTGAGCTAAAAATGTGTTACTAAAATATCAAATGTCACATTTCTATGTATTCTTTCCAACTCTGGTCTATTAAAATGACATTTTAGACCTTTTAAAGTAGCTTTTAAATTGTCAGTATATTAATTCAATTGCCAATATGAAACATCATCTTCATCTTCCGTCACAAAATAATATGAACAATAAACTCAATACAATAATGAATATTTATAAACTAGTGTTTGAATGTGATTACCCCACCCATCTTAATGTAGCATGATTTACAAAACACCAAGAACTCTTTAGCTAATTTGAGAGGTGTTTTCTCCAGATATAATATCATAATTTATATACAGTTAAAATTTCAAGATAAGTCCAATTATCAGTATATTTAAAAATGAAAAATATACTATTATGATGAAAAAATATGTTCGTTTCGTTGTTGTATTATTCTGTTGCAACAAAAAGTTGGGTTTTTTAAAATTATTTCTCGCCATTTTGAAATCATTTGATTTCAGACCTAAAGCTGTGCCATACTGACAGTAATTTACAATTATAGCAGATTCATAAAAAAGACATAATATATCATTTTTGATGCAAACGGTGACGAGGTGAGCTTACTGATATATAACGCCGGCGGTACCAAGAATGGTTGGTCCCTATAGGAAAAAGATTAAAAGCCCTGCTCCCGTCCGACGCCTGTCAAAATAGTGTCTATTTTATTTAATGTTTATATGAAATACCTGTGATTTTGCGTGCTAAAGTGTGGCACGTGGCCGTTAAGTGTTATCTATTGTAATCAGTGGTTGAATATACACAAAAGAATTTGAATAGCCTCGGAGTAGGGCTTTAAAGAACCGAAAACGTTGGATAAAAGCCTCCCGGACGAACAGTTGAAGGCTGAACGGATGAATAAACACATCGCGATCTGCTCAAATGTATTTCTGATTATCTTTATATTTAAAACATTGTGTGTATGTAGTGTATATATTGTTGATGATAATATAATATAACAATATAAAACGGTATTATTCCGATCGTCTGTATGGCTTTACTCATTCGTCTGTGCTTGAGATTTTAATTTGAACTAGTCCAATTTATTTTATATCATGCCGATCTCGGAATTATTCAGTTTAAAACATTAAATTTATAACATTTTTGTATTGTATTTCATACAAAAGTGACAACTATCCTTTTTCAGAAATATATTCTCCCAATACTCGTTATGAATTGACAGAAAAGTTTAACTGGTAACTCATAATTGCAATTTATTCGTGTGGCACAGCCAAATTATATTCCTAATGTTTATTGACATTCTTACAGTCGCAAAACTGTACATGAATATTTGAGACTTGAACATTTTCGTCTGGCATGGACAGTTAATTACTTGCAACCTACATACAGAGCAATAAACAGAGTTGTAGAACTCAAAATCAACGGTATCAATTAACTTTCTATACATAAATATAAGAGAATGTATGTTATAACATTAGTCAGTTGAATGCATCCTATATCAAGCTACTTTTGTAATGACCCTTTTAGTCTGTGAAAAATAAGACTTACATACGAGGACAGAAAATAAAATCTGTATTGTACACGGGGTCAATTTTCATGCCATCTGGACTACTTTCATTAATATTTATGATCCGTAATGTTTAGTAGTTCTTTGTTGCAGGGGAGTTTAAAGTTATTTTGGCTAAAATAAAAACAAAACAAGAAGTAAGTAGAGGTATATATGTAAAGGATCATTACAACAGACGTCTCATCTGGTAGGTATTGCGCGCTTCGTGAATATTGAAAATCTAAGGCATTTTTTAAACTGTTTGATTGCCTGCTTATAAGATAACTTGCATTATTATATATCTATATAAATTCTGTAAAAATCGACTTGTTTCGCAATTAAATTTGTATTGTATGCTGCGGGACAACTTTCATTAATAAGCATGACCTGACACAATAGCACACATAAAAACTTCACTTAGTTCCACTTTAATATCGATAAACATGTGCATTTAAGGTTTTGTTCAGTTACAAAACAACAAGCAAAAAGGTAGAAGAATATAATAAAGGGGTCAATATAACAGTAGCTAGATCTGGGATTTTGCATTCGGCTGTTGTGGATTTTGCAAGGTTGGATCACTTTCGGTGCTCCTCGTGAGATCCGATCTGGCAAAAATTCCCTCGAGTCGAATACAGCATCCCAGATCGAGATACTATTTTAATAAATAAACTCTATTTCTTTTTTGTTCATACCCAGCTATGAGCCTGTATCAGCCTATATAATGACTCAACAAGTTTTCTGCCAGCAATGGGATCCGGACATTTGCCCCCATCTCCACCCCCACCCCACCCTCCAATGAAAAAGCGGACTGCTTGGCATTGACACCAGAAGAAATAGCTGATAGGACATTTGCTCCCCTTGTGCATATTTCTGAAACGGACATTTGCCTCCTTCTACCTCCAAATTATTGTGTAGATCTAGAACCTTAGTAACAGATAAATATTGTGTTGTAGGTAGCAGTATCTTTGTTTCTCCGTGAACTAGATTTGGGAAAACCGACAATAGCCAAACACAATATCCCAGATCATGCCATAATCATAATAACCTTACTATTATTTACTAAATACTAGATGTATGTAACTAATGTATAAAATAAATGTTCATAGAGACATACGTGTTACCGCCAGTATACTGCGGTGCTTCGTCATACTATTGTATTCATAGGGAGTGTTCTGACCCTAACGAAACAACGCTGGCTGAACATAATGTTAAACATCCTGTCGAAAAAGCCCAACATGGAATTTCAGGCTCCAAGACAGAAGTAGGCTTATCTTAGATAAGGCATTAAAGTTTCAATAGGCTGCGTATAAGATAACTTTATTTACCTGCATAAGGACTCAACAATTTTTCTACATGCAATAGGATCTAAACATCTGCACCCTCCTCACCGATAAAAAAGCGGACTGCTGGACATTTGTCCGCTCCCACCCCCACCTACTCCACCTCGAATAAAATGTGAAATGGTTGATAGGACATTTTCCCCTTATGATTTCGGACATTTGCCCCAAAGTTTTGTCCCCAAATGAATATGTAGGAAGTTAGTAAGTTACTAGCACATATAAATATCGTAATGTAGGTAGCTTTTTCCAATTTACAAGCTTGAATGATAGAAACATTTCACAAATTAATAAATTTTTAATGTTGTCATTAGCACTTTTATAATGTGTATGTTGGAGGGGGGGGGGGGGAGAGAGAGGGGGAGCAAATGTCCTACAACTCCCAGCAATATCCAGCGAGTGTCTACGGTTTTGTATGCTTGAAATCACTCAGAACGTCAACGTCAACAATGAGTGGTAACTTTTACAGCAAGTTTTAAAATAATTCAGTCCCTTTGAAAACTTAATTTGGTACAACCTTTCCACAATTTGGTTATTGCACGGAAAAATCATCAAGAATCCTTCCTAGAGAGTCCACTGCCATTTGGAAGAAGCTTCTGGAAAATAGCAACAGAAACGTAGGGGCAGAGTTTATTGATCAATTCACAAGTCCATGCATTATAGGGTTTATGGCGACTTTGCAGCTTTCCGTGGAGGTGTTCGAGGGGTCGTGGGAACCCTAGGTGCCCCTCCTGGAATAATTTCCGGCACAGACTGGCAACTCTGTAGAACCACTAGGCTTCCACCAGCCAGCCTTATGGCCTCCTCATATGCAAGAATTCTACACTAATATTACTTTTGTTCACAACACAAACCTGCAAGCAATGGAGAAGATGTTAAGGGAGATGCCACTCCAATACTGATATATGACAGAATGATGTAAGATGTTTAGCAACCCATTAATACTGGAATATCTAAGTGCTCAACTCAAAATGAAAGATTTGAAATGAACCGCCTCGATAGCCTAGTGGTAGAGCGTCCGCTTCGAGTTCGGGAGGTCGTGGGTTCATTCCCCGGCCGCGTCATACCAAAGACATGACAAGAGGGTGAAGATGACCCTGGATCGCTCACCTGAGTAATATGAGCTACATGTTTCAAATGTCAAACTGATGGTTTTTAGAATTTTTTTTGAAAGATTTTCTGATGTACAATCAAGTAACCGGGCAATTTTACCCCGGGGGTCATGATTTGAACAATGTTTGTAGAAGTCTATTAGGCAATGTTATATATCAAATATCTAAGATCTAGGCCTTCTGGTTTATTTTTAGCAAATTTATGAAGATTTCCCTATGTACAATCAAGTAACCCCTGGGGCTGGGTCAATTTGACCATGGGGAGTCAAGATTTGAACAAATTTTGTAGAGGTCCACTAGGCAATGCTACATGTCAAATATCTAAGCTCTAGGCCTTCTGGTTTATTTTTAGAAAAATTTGAAGATTTTTCTATTTACAATCAAGTAACCCCATGGGGCGGGGTCAGTTTGACCCTGGGGTCATGATTTGAATAGTTTTGTAGAAGTCTACTAGGTAATGCTACATGTCAAATATCTAAGCTCTAGGCCTTCTGGTTTATTTTTAAAAATTTTTTGAAGATTTTCCTACGTAAAATCAAGTGACCCCTGGGGCGATATCAATTTTGACCCCGGGGGTCATGATTTGAACAAATCTTGTGAAGATCCACTAGGCAATGCTACATGTCAAATATCTAAGCTCTATCCCATCTGGTTTATTTTTAGAAAAATTTTAAATATTTTCCTATGTAAAATCAAGTGACCCCTGGGGCGGGGTCAATTTTGACCCCGGGGGTCATGATTGAACAAATCTTGTAAAGGTCCACTAGGCAATGCTACATGTCAAACACCTAAGCTCTAGGCTTTCTGGTTTATTTTTAGAAATTTTTTGAAGATTTTCCTATCTAAAATCAAGTGACACCTGGGGCGGGGTCAATTTTGACCCCGGTGGTCATGATTTGAACAAATCTTGTAAAGGTCCGCTAGGCAATGCTACATGTCAAATATCTAAGCTCTAGGCCTTCTGGTTTATTTTTAGAATTTTTTTTGAAGATTTTTCTATGTAAAATTAAGTGACCCCTGGGGCGGGGTCAATTTTGACTCCGGGGGTCATGATTTGAACAAATATTGTAGAGGTCCACTAGGCAATGCTACATGTCAAATATCTAAGCTCTCGGCCTTCTGGTTTATTTTTTTTTTTTTTTTAAATTTGAAGATTTTCCTATGTAAAATCAAGTGACCCCTGGGGCTGGGTAAATTTTGACCCTGGGGTCATGATTTGAACAATTTTAGTAGAGGTCCACTAGACAATGCTACATGTCAAATATCTAAGCTCTAGGGCTTCTGGTTTTTGAGAAGAAGATTTTTTAATTTTTTCCTATGTAAAATCAAGTGACCCCTGGGGCGGGGTCATGATTTGAACAAATGGTAGAGGTCCACTAGGCAATGCTTCACACCAAATATCTTAGCTGTAGGGCATCTGGTTTTTGAGAAGAAGATTTTTAAAGTTTTTCCTTTCAGTTGCCATGGCAACCAGAGTTCTGCATGGAATTCAATTATTTGAACAATTTTGAAAGGGGACCATCCAAGGATCATTCCTGTTAAGTTTGGTGTAATTCTGCCCAGTGGTTTTCAAGAAGATTTTTTTACAAATTGTTGACGCACGACGCACGACTGACGACGGACATCAAGTGGTCACAATAGCTCACCTTGTCACTTTGTGACAGGTGAGCTAAAAAATGGTACCAGTACCCCCCTTGCTTGGCGCTCAGCATTAAAAGGGAAACTGGCCTCATCTCTCATACCCTCGTGGCGATGGATTCCATCAGGAATGTGTCGAGAGTGATTAATATAAGTCGTAGAACTTCCTTCACAATCGACCTAAAATATATTCTGTATAAACTAAAATGAGAGCCAACTTAAAGTCTTGTTATCATCAATTTATTCCATTTTTTCCAGTTGTTTTTTGTTCCTCAATTCTGATAATATACAGGTTTGGTAAAATAGGGACTGGTATGACAAATTTAACTGATTTCAAAGTCCAAAAAGGGCCTTAATTCAGCAAAAATAGTTGACAGAGTTGTAGATGGCAATTATGATGATAAGCAAATGTTCAGTTTATTAAAAACCACATTTTGACAAAACATGTACGAACAGTACACAAAAAGGCCATAATTCAGCCAAAATACTTGACAAGTTATGTACTCTTGCCTACAGGTAGAGGACGCTGTTATAATATTAAACAAGTGTTCCAAATTTGACGCAAATATCTTTGATGGTACATGGTATACAAGATTTTACCATTTCATAAAAACTTCAACCAAAGCTTATGCCGGGGCGAGTAGTATAGCTCTCCATATTCTTTGAATAGTCAAACTCTGTTGGCTCGGATCAAGGTAATACACCACCCTTTTGCTAGAATCATTGTCAGTTGCTGGCAAAATATCCATACAATATATACCTATCAATGACTCAAACTACCCACAACTCGAACAAATTTTGCTTGTCCTGCAAAGTATGAGCGAGTGAAGTACGACGTATACTGTTATGGCTTGTTCATTTTGGTCAGAAATAGGTCTCTTAAATCCTTTAATTATGGTTCAAACTTCTTTCCAAAATGTTACTTTTGATGTGCTTTAACTTATGCACTGGATGAAATATTTCTGTTTGTTTGTCATTTCTGCAAATTACGTCTGTCTTTAGCAACAATTCATCTGCAGAATAGTGCAATATCTCTTTCTAAAATATAAAGTCGAACTTAGTTCGCTGAACTCGTTTGCAGGTCCGGTCGAGTTTGAGCGAATGAAAATAGACTGTAAAGGCTTCTTTCTCATAAGGAATAGGTACCGTCTATAAAATGCTAACTTTAAATCCTTCAATAACGGTCACGCCCTCTTTCTATATTGCTACTTTTGATATGCTTTAATTTCTGCAATCTACAAAATATTTCTATTTTTTTCTTTTTGGATTTAACGTCGCACCGACACATGATAGGTCACATGGCGACTTTCCAGCTTTAATGGCGGAGGAAGACCCCAGGTGCCCTCCGTGCATTATTTCATCACGGGCGGGCACCTGGGTAGAACCACCGACCTTCCGTAAACCAGCTGGATGGCTTCCTCACATGAAGAATTCAACACCCCGAATGAGGCTCGAACCCACATCGATGAGGGGTAAGTGATTTGAAGTCAGCGACCTTAACCACTCGGCCACGGAGGCCCCTACAAAATATTTCTATCTGTTAGCAATTTACGCAAATTACAATATATTTGCTCAGTCAACAAACTAAAGCCTTACTTCATTCTTCTCTACTACTTTTTCGTCTCTAAATTCATCAATATCAAAACAAAAATGGAAAACATGCCGCAGTGCGATTTTAATATGTCTTAGCAACCATTATAGCGCATTCTGGTGATATTTTTGGCAGACCACTGACTGTGCTAGACAGTGTCTTGCTACATAAAACTCATTTGATTAGGGATTGCAATGTCTCACCTAAATAAGAGAGTTTTGAGCAGGGTCACACAAGTGTATTACATATTTTACCATACTTATATAGCGGCCTTTTCATGAAAAACATTTTCAGAGGTACTGTCTTTTTAATACTAACTATAATTCCTTTAGTAATGGTTAAAACCTCTTCTCATAATGTAACTTCTGAAATGTTTTAGCTGTTGCAGTGGACAAATTATGACTTGTTTTGCCATTTTGACCAAATTATGCCTATCTCTAGTAACAGATTTACTCAGTCAAACAAATTAAATCATTACTTTACACATATGTCATTGTTTCGAGAATTTATCAGTATAAGAAAAGAAAAAATGGAAAACATGTTGCGACTTTAATAAGTTTAGCAACCATTAAGAGTGCATTCTCATGAATATCTGGCAATGCTCCCAGTAAAATAGGGTTATTATAACAGTAGCTCGATCTGGGATGCTGTATTCGGCTCGAGTGGATTTTTGCCAGACTGGATCTCGCGCAGAGTGTGACCAGACCTTGCGAAATCCAAGAGAGCCGAATACAAGATCTCAATCTAGCTACTGTTATAATGACCCTTTTATTATATATCTCTGCTTTTATGCTGTTGTTATTGAACACAATCTTCAATGTTTATCGATATTAAAATGGAATTAAGTGAAGTTTTCCTTTGCGCTATTTATAGAACTGTGTCAGGTCTAGTTATTTTGAATTATTTAACGTGTCATATGTTTTAATATTTTATTTTGAATTTAGAAATATGTAACAGTATCATTTTAATATATTTACTCACAGGTTGTCATTGATTCGTAAAATGATTTTTATTTCCGTACGCCGAATCCAGTCTTTATTCTACGTTTTCCGGATAAATAACGTTACGCCATTACTTCCAGTTTATCAAACGTGCAGAACTACCTTAATCTAACAAGTGTTCCTTGATTCTGTACCAGTACAAACCTGTTCTCCGGAAGTAACTGCTAACTTCCCCACATGAATCAGAGGTGGAGGACTAATTCATGTGGGGAAGTTGTGTGTATGTTTGATTAAAGTTGATTGTAAAATGTTGTCTCTATCGTCTTCACAAGCAAAATAAATAGCGAATTTTGGCCCTTTAAGGGGCCATAACTCTAAAACCCATGATGGGATCTGGCCAATGTTTGAAGAAACCGAGATATTATGCCAATACAAGTTGTGTGCAAGTTTTATTAAAGAAGATTGCTAAATGTTGTCTCTATCGTATTCACAAGCAAAAAATAGCAAATTTTGGCCCTCTTAGGGGCCATAATTATGGAACCCATGATGGGATCTGGCCAGTTTTCGAAAGGAACTGAGATATTATGCTAAAACAAGTTGTGTGCAAGTTTGATTAAAATTGATTGCAACTGTGGTCTCTATCGTGTTCACAAAGAAACTGTGGACAGACGGAAAACGCACGGACGATAGGTGATCACCAAAGCTCACCCTGTCACTACGTGACAAATGAGCTAAAAGCTGTATTAGTTTTCCACTATTTCTAATGCTGAGTTAGTTTTCCGATCGGACAGAACTTTCCTTACACTTTTTATATACACAAGAGAGTAGCAGTGTTTTGAATTTTTTGTTTGTTTAATTTTCCCTTTTTATTAGCTCAATATTATATTTTAAACCGTGATGCCGAATATGTTGTAATTTCCGCTCTAAGTTACATATAATACTTTCACAAAATTTCCTTGTCAAAAAAGGTGTAATGTTTGACAAAACAATACTAATAGCTGAAATTATCTCACTTGTCCTGTGAGATCAACTCATGATGCGCCAGACCTGGGAGACATGTTGGAAGTTCGAAAAACATCTAGAATAGGTTTTGCGAAACTTGCTGCTTGAACAAAATTTCTAAGTTTAACAGGCATAACTTTAAGAAGATAAGGGCTTAGGGTTATGTAAATTGACTTGAGATGTAATCCAATGATGTTGAGTGCAGGTGTTGAAGCATGTAAGCATTTAGCTCAGTAGTTTTGAGAAGCTTGCTTACATGCAAACTTTTCTGTCACCATTGAAAGGGTCACAACACAAGCTTTCCTACTGTAAAATCATTTAATTTCGTGGGCATGAAATTTTGTGGTTTATGTCTAAACGGCAATTTCGTTGGGATATAAAGTCGTGGATTTCAACTTCATAAAATGAATGGGGATTTTACTTTGCTGTGTTTGTTGGAAATGAAGTTCGTGAATTGATTCAACCATGAAAATTAGTCCCCGTGAATATTAATGATTTCACAGTAATTGACAGTATTTGAAAACTTTCAAATAGTCAAGCTACACGATGAAGTTAAGGTTCCTAAGTATGACCGTCAGAGAAAATTCACAACAACTTGTGCTGATATGACACTATTAAAAAAACTTGCACTTTTTTTCTAGTAAACACCTGCGAAAATTAAAAGATTACAATCAGATCAACAGGAAGGGTGTTTTCGTATAGTGAATACCATCTCTATGATCCTTATACACCTCGTTGCTTTCAGTTGATCTTCAGCCTTTTTCTGAAAATAGTCAAACTGAATGTGTGCATTATTTAAGAAAATATATATCCATAATAGTGATTTGTTGCTGAAGAAAATCAGTGTTTGTCATTCAGATGTGAAGAATTTTTATCTTGAAGGCGGAATCCGAACGAAATAATAATTCTTATTCTAATGGTCAAACAAAGTTTTTATCCAAGGTCAAATCACTGTTCTGATATGTTATAAAGGATTGTTTAGTACATCATTGAAAACATTTACAAAATATTTGCGTGACATCTGTGGTTTTCATTCCTTGCCTGCCGCTACGTTTGAAGCTATGGCGTAATACTTAAGACATACAAACATCATATGTGTTGCATAATAACACTAGTTTAAGTTTTCTTTGTTTAACCTTTAGCCTCCTAGCAGCAAACAATCCTGCCTTTGCAACCAATGCAGACCAAGATCAACTTGCACGTCTGGATTCTGTACCAGTACAAACCTGTTCTCGCTAGTAACTGCCAACTTTCTAACATGAATCAGAGATGAAGGACGCATGATTTCAGACACAATCATCATGGAGAACATATGGCCCAGCCGAGGATCGAACTCATAATCCCTCTGTCCATATATGTGCTCTCTCTATTGAGCTAAGTAGGCAGGTGAACATCATTTTGAATAATAAATAGTATTGCCCAAACTGAATGATGGACACTTACCGGGTTAATGGTTAATAGGAAATAAATCAGGTCATGTTAGAATTTGTGTATTCTACATTGATCATTATACAAGATTGAAAAAGTAAATGCTCTAAACTTATCATCGCAAAATAGACAAGCATGTTTTTTCCCTCAGAGGCCTAAAAGTACTGGTATAATTGTTTTGCGTGCCGCACGGGTAGATAAGGATAATATGGGTAGCGTTGACTCTTGGCCCGTTTTCCGCAACCACAATATGAATTCAGTCACAGACGCGAGTTTATCACAAAACCAGATACCAGTTATTTCTGCACCTAGATGCGCTGATCTCAGTTGAGCCCAGAAAAATATCGTGTAGGACGCAAGACCTGGTGCGGTTCCTCTGTTGATGATTTAATTTAAACACTTGCTTTATTGTCAGACGGACGGACGAACAGGCTGACTAGTACAAAAACTAATACTTACGTAGACGACGGACAAAGAGTGATCACATGTGTTGGAAATCCAAGTGCTGTGAAAGCAATATTTAGACGACTCCGCAGTATACTTAATGCTGGAATGTTTTATAAGATAGAATAAAGCCGAGTTCGGTCTATCAATTTTAATGTTATATACCAGTACGCATTGATCATTTGCAGAAACACCGAAAAAATACATGAAGATCTACTTAGCAACAGTAATGCTATTCAGGAAAAGACTGAAGTGCGTTTTATAAAGGCAAAACAGTGAAATTCTGTGTAAATACGGGGAGGTGTCGGCGACTAAGAAACAACTAATAAAGTTACTTAATTCATGGAGATCCAGAAATCTACAAATGTAGTTTCTACTTGCGTCAAAATTATTTACAGACAAATGAAAAAGAAAACTTTACTTGTTACAAGTTACTTATCAACAAATATAGATATACTGTACTTGAAAAGAAAGAGAGAAAAAAATCTAGCTATTCAAAGCATGTACTTTTATTGTAGCGAGTATTACTTAAGGATGTACGAGCGTTTTTTTTAAGGATATCCGCCATTTTGAAAAATGTTCTTCGAATATTGCTTTCTAACAAAAGTTTTGCCAAAAATTAATGCTAAATAATTAAAATATGGCTAAAAATGTACCATTTAACCAAATATATTATGTTTTTTGCGAAAAAAAAAATTTCACCCTTATTTTTGGCTGGCATTTGCCTAAAATTAACGTAAGATTTACAATGGGGTAGGGGGAGGTAATTTCAAATATCTATTAAATTAGATCAGGTTTGGTTTTGATATTTTTCTGACTGAAAAATATACTGTAATGTTAAGCTATAAATAAAATAAAAGTTTTCAAGATAGCACTTTATATTATCTAGAAAATATAGATTAAAACAAAAAGAACAAAAAAAAATCAAAATTCACCACTTTTTAGCATTTTTTTTCTTAATAAATCTCTTAGATGCACGGTGACCCCAACTTTTTTTCTTTCCATTTTGAAGCATTTTTGGGTGTCTTAATGCTGCAAAATATTTTGAAAATCTTAACGTCAGAATTTTTTTTGTAGATCTAAATACGTTTTTTCCATTGAAAATAATGTGGGTGGGGTAATTATGTCAACATGTAAAAATTAAAGAGACTTGCTAGTGACATTTATGCTTATATATTACTGACATAACCATATATTCATATTAACCTGTAAGACCTGAAATCCCTATAAGATTAAGTAGGATATTATATGCTTTATATAGTACCACCATTTTTCTAATTTTACAAAATTTCAGAAATGCTTAAGCAGTGGGTGAAGAAAATGCACTATAAAATTAAAACGAGTTCGGTGACGTATGTTTTTCTGCTCTTGTTTGTCTTAGAAACTAATGTTCTTCAAGCTCACAGAGTATAAAAAAAAAATTTAACGTTAGAAAAAATTCGCTCGTACATCCTTAAGGCTGATTACTTAAGTATGGTAGAACTATTATAAAGATATGGTTTACCAGACTGGAAATAGTAAACAAGGAATAGCTTTGACTGATGTTTTTTAAATTTAAATGCGTTTCAAAATGGCGTAGATCTTATTGACACTAGGATTTCCAAGCTGCGGAGTGACTTCCCACAGCGGACAGGCGCTTAAATATCTGCCCGTCCCACGAGATCCGACACCGCTGAACGGGTGCGGGAAAGAGGTACAAAACTGGGATCCAACATATCCGACACCTCCCACATTACATATAATAGATGTATAAAGTAAACATTTAACTTTCGATTTAAAACAGTAATGTGAACGATGTAATAAAACAAGTATTATATTACAAAATAAAGTGTAGGGTGAGTGTGATGCGCTAAAAGGGTATGATAATTAAATCTTTAATCCCACACGACCCGTAGGTAGCCTAAGGTACAGAACAGGCGCTGCTAGAAACACTATGACGTCATGAATTACGTGACGTCATAAAACATGCTATAAAATATATGGCGGATGCAAAACACTTCCTGGTCTGCACAGATTAAAAATAAACGATAACAACACGATTTACAGGGGGATTAAAGGTTAGATTCTTAATTGTTTTATGTAAAAACATGAAAATGGGTCCCTGACAAATAAAATAATAAAAAAAATCACCCACAGTAAATAAAAAAAACCGGGGCAATCGAGTGCAACCCGGACATAGAAATATGCGAAACAATCAGCGCATCGCAATTGTTTTGAAATGTACAGGACTTTTTCGTGGTACCGCTTCCTGTAAAACTGGGGAAAAGGTGCTGTTAGTATCATGATAAGCATTCACCAGCCTTAAAAACATTTAGGATCTCAGTGGGATTGGAACCTTGACACACCTGTTCCATAGCATAAAAAGTAGCTTTAGCTCAAAGCTCTGGACCACTGTGTCATGATGGAATTTTCCGTACATCTATGAAGATTAATGGTCTCATATGCAATCCCAAACTCCATCTAAGCACGCTACCTGTTTACCAAGTTTCATTTGAATCAGTGACAACTAACTCAAGTTATTGACCAGAAAATAAACGTTAATGCCACCAGCCCTCCTAATAACACTGGTAAATCTAACAACCAATTTTTCAAAAACCTGGTAGTCACTCCTGGGTATTTTAAAAGTACCTCTTACTAATTTATATCATACATGAAAATGTCTTTGTAATACACTAGTGTAATAAAGCTTTGACGTCAATATCGTTTATATTTTTGATGTTTTGAAAGGAAAAGCTCAATTGTGATAAAAAGAATATTACATCTGTTACTTTCAACATTGAATTTATTAAACTTATCGTATAAAACTGATAAAATACTCGGCAGAGCCTCGCATCTTATTGTTTAATTCAACTTGTTTAATAAATTCAATATGAAAAGACACTTGTGTAATATCCTCTATTTCTCAATGGTAAGGTGCAACAGTCTTTTATGCTTATACTTCTGAAACAAAGCATTGAAAATTGAAACAACAAACCAGTTACGATGCCGAGGAACCACGGTGCAAAAATATATTCGCTGAAGTTGACAGCAACTTTGTCTATATAAATTAAATGTACAAACATCTCCAACAGCATGATAACGTCAAGGTTGTAAAAGGTCTCCCTCAAATGCAACTCTACCTGAAAAAATGAATAAATAAATAATAAAAAAAACAAAAAAACACAAAGTCATAATGCTGCTAAAGTATCTGTCCTCCTTACATGTAAATGTATTTTATGTATAGTCTATGTACTTACAAAGACAGGCTTTCAATTAGAGAAGTCAAAACCCTTAAATGTATAAAAGTATGTAGTTATTCATAATCAAATGATGAAAATTATGGAACTTTGACTTGTCTGCTATACATAAATAAAATCATGCACGGTTATTTTTTTTCTAAAATAAGGAACAGTTTTTAGCCTCTTCCGCTTAAACAAATTTCCTGTTTCCTCACACTGACATTACATAACGCCTTTTATTACCTTGGCTAAAAACCAAACAGCCCTTTCTCAGCATTTTGCATTGTTCTGAAAAGTGACACGTTATCAGAAACTCACTAAACTGTCACCTTTCTGTGCGACTTCTGAATTAACCCTACTTAAATTTCCAGCCAGAAACTAAAATCCTAAAAATCTGTATGTTAAAGCATTTAATGAGCCGCAGCATGTGAAAACCAATATACTGCCTTGGTAAACAGCATGGATCCAGACCAGCTTTCTCATCCGCGCAGTCTGGTCAGGATCCATGCTGTTTTCTTTAAAACCTTGTTGCAATTATATTGTATTCACCTTATAAATAAATTTTTGGTACCATAGGTGATTTAAGTCCTGGCCAGCATCCCCATTAAAAACTGTAACAAAGACTCCCTCTCCTGCTGTAGCAACGTCTTTATGAGTGGCATTTGACAAGAATATTTTCGCGAGATTTTTCAAATAGTTATTTTGCATACTGTGAAATCATTTTTATTCGCGTAGGACGAATTTTCGCGTATTTCGCGCTGGAACCGATGCTCTAATTTAAGACCGCGCTATTATCATTTTTTAATTCAATTAAAGCCCACGCCAACCAGTCCTTTTTCACGTTTGCGCGAAATTTCATGCCAGCGAATTTAAATGATTTCACAGTATTTGTTTTCATAATTTTTCCTTTACCAACACCATAGATATGAGAAGTGGTATCGCATCCAGTGAATGCATGCGCAAAAGGAAGAAGATTACAGTTTTCTTCTACAAGAACTTTTTTGTTTTCCCATATATGTCCAATATTTTCTCTTATTTTTCAACCCCACCTTTGTATCTGAAGTGAATTATAGATTATTGCTGTTAATATCTCCACGATAGCATAAAAGTATCAGTAGGTCCGTATCCTAACCAATAACGACTGTCGGTAAGTTTTCAGCTGAAAGTACAGCAGTCTGCACTATCAGTATGTTAGCGTCTTCCCTAGCATATATTACTTTACACCCTTTCTCTGAGAGACATTTACAAAAAAGTTCTATAAAACCAGACTTATTTTCATTGTTTGATAATAAACCTTTCTTTTTTTGTTTTGAAAGGCGTCTTTCCATTAAAATTTATTTTAGTTCCCACCAAGCCTTTGGATCTTCGCTCATGAGTGACGTCCTTTGTATTTGGTCCAATGGAGTATCCGTCAAAAACAACATCGGGAGATCCATAATTGCAAGCAACACCATGTTGACATAATTAGTGCATATAGCGCCAAAAGTGCTTTCACTCTGCTATGGAATTCTCTGCAATAGGGAACCACCGTCCAGCACAAAGCGTACCTCACTTTCATTTATTTGCTCTACACCACAATCTCCCATATCCCAAATGAGATTTGCCAAGGCTTCTGTGCCTCTCGCAAAAGTCCTGAAGAATCAAAAAGAGAAGATGGAAATCCGCAAAGCTCATATGAAAACATCTCTTCAACATTATCAACTGATCTGTCTGCCACAGTAACCAAGCGCTGGAAGAGAAGCTGTGGATCTACATGAATCTCGTCGTCACTAATTTTAACGTTTGCTTTAGAACCCATGGTTATAGCTTGATGTTTTTTAATGTGTATTCTGTCACGTTTTTGCCTTCCATTTCTTTTAGAACTTTTATACCTTTCAATCTTGCATTGTCAACATTAACATTCTGCTCAGCTACGGCGCCAGTAACAATATTTCGAAGACTTTGTTCATCTGAGAAAGGGTTCCTGTCTTTCAAAAACTCCAAAAATGCAAGATGCCACTGTGCTCTTTGAGACTCATGAGATGCCGCGACCTCGTGTTAACCTTCCTAGAGACTTCACACTGCGCATCAAAACTTGCTCAATGACTAAGTCAGTAGAAAGACCTGCCCGAAATCGATCACTACGTCTTACGACATGATAATCACTGCAGAAGGCATTTAAGGACAGGATTCTCTTTCTCAAGTTCGAACATTTGCTGCAAATAAATACAATTATTTCATGCGCCGCTTATTTTCGAAATAAAAAAAGTTTGCGATTTTCTGGGACAACCCTCGTATACGCAGATTTTAAGTATAGATTATGACCAGCTGCAGCAAAGTATGGTAGCATCTGTAATACACACAGATGAAGAAACCAGTTTCCAGTTCTTTCAGCTGTTATAAAAAGTTTTAATATGTCAATCATATATTTGTACTGAAGCCACAGTTGAGCTGTTCTACTTTTGTCTGAAAGAGTAGACTTAAATTCATCAAACTTCTGCTTTAAAATAATTACTCTTATATAAGAGTCTATGCTTTAACGGCACACGTTGCCTAACAATACATCATTAAAAAGCTCAGATGCTTCTTTCAGTAAACAGTTTATACTGGAATCTTCAGGAACACTGGCATCTATGTCGTTGTTGTTTGGGTCATTTTTTCTAGTGGATTTTCAGAAGAAGCTTCGATAAGAAGACAGTTCAAACCATCGTCAATTAGAAAATGGCCTCTTAAAGCTCTTGCAACTACTTTACCATTAAGCATATGTCCTATAGTATTTGGTGCATAGACTGTTTCAAGAAGTCCTGAATTTGCCATAAAAGAACCGATACAACCCAGGAAGCTCATTTCTGTGTGAAATCCACCAAGTCGAAGAGTGACGTGTTTAATATCACTACCTTTAGGCTCATTTGTAATAATATGAAAAGCTTTCCAGTATCACTGGTTGTGCAGACACTTTTTCTGACTGAATTGCAACAAACTTCAACGTAGAGTATATACAATTTAGATTACTGGGTTGTAAGTCTATCATGGGCAGAAAAATTACCAATCATTGGCCAGGATAGTTACCAACATTTACCATCTGCATAACACCAGATCAACCAGGCGTTTTTTGGTCTAAGTGGTCTGGAAACATTCAGCAAGAATTCAAATGATTCAGTAGAATCCACTCCATTATTTTCAAGATTGATCAAATGCTTGAATATCATTAACTCCATGTAGTTATGTTTCTGTTTGTAATAATGAACATTAATCTTTCCTAGCTCTACTATTTCTTCAAGACAAACATTCTTTCTTGTGACAATATGTTTTGTTTCTTGTTTAGGTGTCACTGAAGCAATTATGCCCATACCATCCGTCAAATGTTGCAGTATTGTGATCTACGTTGTCTTCAATGAACTGAACAAACTGATCAAAGTTAGGCGACAGAGCATCTCTCTTACTTGCAGCTGCGTTCATTTCAATGTTTTTAATCTCTTGGTATATGAACAAAATCCAAGATTATATAATAATTCAGTTAAAACTGTTGAACCAAACTGATGGTGTAACTGTACTCCAAGACCAAGTTGCAAAGGATATATATATTTCCGTGGTAGAGACGCTTGCATTATTGTTTGACCTATTGAAATAACTTTCTTTTCCACCTTTGTATCATTGATTAACAACAGGATAAATTTTTGCAAAGTTTCTGGAATACTATTCAAGCTTGCTGATCTTATTTCATCTGCACTTGGGTAGTTTTCCTTTGATGTATTAATTGCTTTGATATCATTTAATATACGTTTTGCAGCTGTTACAATAAAAGCATTTTTCTCTTTATCACAATCTTCGTTCCTGTTGCGATCATAGAAGGTATTCAGGATTGAAAAAGCCTTGCTTTTAAATGTTACAACATTATGTTTGCCATCATGTTCTGCAAACACCAATCACTATAGCTTCCCAAAAATGATTTTGTATCTTCTTTTTCATATATGTACAAATGTATGCTTTATCACCACAAAGTTCTTTCATTTTATTCACTAGATCTATTAATTTAAGTTGTTCTGTTTCATTTCTTTCTAGGTACCGTATTTCTTCCATGAAAGCACTTTCCGCGTTACTGTTGGAGGGTAGCCATTTTGACAATTTCTTACTTCCAGGCGATGAGTTGAACTGCTGTTGAATATCAAAGCCTGTTCTAAAGTTTATGCTACATTTCTGATGATACCTTGCCTCTTCGGCAGGTAGGTCTTGTGCAAATTCGATCCTGCCCAATACAGTTTCACCCCATGTGTCATTCCTTTTCTTGCAGTTTTCTTTTATCGTTTTCTGAAACTCAAGGGTTCTAACTGGATATAAATCTTGTCCTCTCTTATTTTCATTTACTTTAGCATCAGTGCCACAAAATATGCAGCTGGTGTCAAATCTAAAAAGATTTTCATAACTTTTTCTGGTTTTCAGAGGAGTGGAACTGTTATGCTCTGAAATTATAACTTGGCGGCATTGGTTTAGACGGTAGTACTGTCTTCGACATTCCGAATGTACAACTTGACCCGGAATAACACAGAGTTCCTGGCCTGGAAAGAAAATTCTAAAATGAATATAAATAATTCAGAAAACAACATTACTTGAACCATGACAAAAAACACAGATGGCTCGTGAGATAAATATAATATGAAGTCTGTTCCTAACATTACTGAATGATATAAAAATTTCATGCTCCCTACCATCATGGTTTTAGCGTTATAGAATATGCAACTTTATATACAAATACTTTTTTCTTCATGACTGTCACTGTGACTTAAAAAATCATTTTCACAATTATATTTACCTTTAATTCGCGCAGCAATGATGAGACTCTGGCTTCTCTCCAAGTTTTGCAGTGTGTGTGCCATCTTGTAGCTTGTAAATAATGCATACCGGTACATCACTTTCTTCACTAAAAAGGGAAATATACAATCACATATCACAATTTGAATAATTCAAAAGGAGAAGGAAGTACATAACATTATTTACTTTGATTTTGCATCGTATCTAACTATGGTGACATTTATCTTACTAAAGATAAATGTCACTATAGTTAGATACGATGCAAAATCGGATAATCCGTTATTGCGTCCTTGAGAAAGATTAGACGATCAGATCGAAGATTATCTTGTAGGCGCCAATGAAATTCGCCAATTGAAGATATTTAGCGCCAGAATTTACATTTTGTCGCATTTGGCGCCATTGGCGACCGACAGCGGGAACCCTGCTTTAGCATGTTTACAAAGCACTGTACTGATATAACTGACAGCGATATAGAGCGTGGGGTAGCGCAGATGCCGTGATTTTCGTTTCGGTCTGATTGCAATCTGACTTAGGTACTTGATCTTCTAAACGAAGATCTGAGAATGACCCATTCACATTCGTCTTCTGTATATTTTGGATATCCAATATTTTTATTTTCACAAATCTTTCTTATTTGAACCAATCAGACGACGTGTTTGAATGTCAGAGTAAGAAAATTATGCAGTCAGTCCTGGACTCAAACCTGGGACCCCTCGCTTACAGAGCAAGTGCCCTACTGACTGAGCTAGCCGGCTTTCTGACACTTTACGTCATGAGAATTTTAAATATTAAAAATCCAGCCTAAATACAGATTTGTAAAATTTTGTAAGTTAAGCTCTGATTGGCTAGGGTCTTCAGAAAGAGGCTATCAATAGCTCGTCTTCAGATCCTAAGCGTAGCGTAATAGGAGATGTACTTTAGTCAGATTGGGTCTGATCGAGTTTTCAAACTTTCCGGAGCCCTGGTAACTGTACATTGCTTACACTGTGTATGGTCACAACTATTAATATATTAGAAAAAAATTATTATTTTATATCTAATTATACTGAAATTACCTCATATTTCAGACCTAGTATTGAATAATGCTCCAAACACCTGGTTTACCACCATTTACCAATGCCTTCTAACACGATACAATGAAGCTGAAATGAAATAAATGGAACTATTTGAAAACAATTTTTAGGAAAACTGAGGTGAAATGTTACAAAGACATCAAAAATATTATTTAATACGATTTAAAGCATTGAATATGGTTTTGTTTTCCGAAAAAAAAAAAAATAGATTTGCGATTTTTTGTCGAGTTTTGTTCCTTATGTGCTTCCGTAGAAAAAGAAATTGAAAATGTGTCGCCCAATTTTTGCGATTATTTTAAGGTTTAGCAGTATATCACAAAACAACAGATTTTTTTTAGTAAATGAACAACATCTTGACAAACAATTTATCTGTCAAATACATGTTTTACTGTTCTGTCCCACAGAGTTGGATACTTAAAATATTTTTAATGAGTTGTCCCCCTTTAAATAAGAATGCCATTTGTAAAGAAATAAATGTAAACAATTGTCAAAACCGATTTTTACCTGGTTGTGTAAAATTTAAACACTCGCACGATGTTGCAAATGCATCAAAACGAAGACATGTAACAGCTTTTATAAAATGGTGAGCTTTTAAAGCCGCTGAACTGTCCAGAAGTGTGGCCCCTTCATGCAGCCCCTTTCCGGAATTCAATACATATACAAGTAAATTGACAATGGTTTTGTAGAGTAATATAAATGTTTTATACGCTGTTTAATTTTCATGTAAAACAATGCTTTCTTTCTATGATTTGATGACGTTCGAACTTTTTTTCTCCGAAACATGGACCTATACCTTAATACAATTTAAAATCAGATAAAGTCATGCATATCCTTACTGGAATCGTTTTGTAAAGGGCATATTTTTAGATAAATAAACACTTGTTTACTCTGATTTAATTTAATTTTAAGGTTAAAACATGCTTCTTCTCGAATGACAGCCAGGCCTTTTCTCGCTGTTGCTATGTATCGACCGTACACATGTGGTTGTTTACATACATAAACGTGTTTAAACCAAAATATTTGCTAGGAATTGAAAAATCAGAAATAAATATTACTAGGTACCTACCTTTTCAAACAATATCCGATCCTAAGTCCTAGAATACCAGTGTACCTGGTTTCGCACACTTTTTACATACTTCTTGAAATAAACTGAGATTTGTGGAAGCAATTTATTATTTTGCATTTTCAGGCAGAAGAATAGATATATAGCTCTTTATTTATGCACTAGGTTATTCATCATATGATAACTGCTCACCACTGGTAGCTCTCCAATATAGCCAGGAAGTGACTCATAATTCGGACATATTTGTACCAGGTTTCGCACACCGGGACTAATAATTCTCGAATTCTTTGTACAGTATGGAGATTGGTTGAATCGAAATTACACAACACTGATACTTCTGTAGAAACTGTTTTTTTTTTTAGCTGTCATTATCATAATGATGTCGCTATAACATGCACAAACGAGGCACCCTCAGTGGTGTTTAGTTTCATGCTGTCTCGGTGATACTTTTACTACACTTTTATATATGCTTGTCTTTTATCAGAATGCCTGCTTGTCGTTTAGAAAACTATAGGAACATTTAAAAAGAGACATAGTCCCTTGATTTCATCAGTTAAAATTTCTCTTGGCAAATAATTCATTACAAAAAATGGAAAATTCTTTGGTGTGCAAAACCGTGAACTGTGCGAGACATCGCTAACGTATTTAGATTATTTTATCTTTACACCGGTTTTAGTATGGTGAACGTTAGGGTACATAATTTATTTTTGGGAAATCATAAAAAAATGAAATTATATTTTCTACATGTAGAACGAGAATTTCTTTGAGAACTTTTTGTATGTTGTACCTACATGCATGCACTTATTATTTAGATACCGTACTTAGTGGTATGTGCGTAAATTTTATTTCATAAAAGATTAAAGTTACGTGCGCACCGGTTTAGTTTGACGTTTGGGAAAGAAAGTTGATGTTAATTTTTACGTGTGATGTAGTGGATCCTTCTGGCTGTCAGCGATATTTGATACTTGTAGTGTTTGCAGAGAAGTATAACTTTCTATGAATCAATTATGATTTTTTCGAATAAATGTTAGAAATATAAAAAAGACTCGTGAATTGAGACGTGTTTATCTTTACTTTTATTTGGGATAGTTCGGTGGTGACAAATGACTGAAATACAAGTTTAAAGACTTCTGCGAATATTAACTGCCGGTTTTGAAGTGCATGTATTGAATAAACTGTGTAAAACAAATGAGAGAAAAAGGACCTTGGATTCAATTTAAAAAGTTGCATTATAAATTCAGTTAAAAATATCGTCATAAGTTTACAGGAGTTGCTCCCCTTCATGTATAGTTTGTTTTAACATTAAGAAATGAATCAAAGTTGTATCTTTGTAAATATTTTACAGTTAGATTTATGAATACAGTATTATTCTATACTTATATCATTTGAAATCAGGAGTGTAAAATTCCACTCGCCCGCTCGCATTGGCGGGTTAAAGTCTGAGTAGGACAAGTGGATCTCGCTGTCTACTCGACCGATCGGGCGAGTGTATCCGGAAATAAATAGTATCCATTTCTTCAATGAAACTATTCTCCATTCGGTTGAAATTATGAATTATTATACATTTAATAATTTTCACCCGTTTAAGAAACTGCTGCTGTCCGCAGTAATAAATATTTAATAATCATGCATTGTCATTCCCAATTACATGCAGGTCACTCTGGAAAAAAGTTGCGAGTGCTGTCATTTGTTTATATGGATACAGAAGACGACCATACTACTGGTCCACAGTAAATTTAGTCATTTTCGCAGTTCTTTTGACTAAATTTTGATTGGTCAAATGGTACGTCATAACACCAGACATTGTACTTGAGCACTTTTCTTGTAAGAGATTTTTCCAGTTTAATATTGAAATTTATGTTTTTGAAATCATTCTGTTACATCTTTCTTTAATATGTCCTTGAATGCTAACTATGGAAAACATGTTGATACTAAAACAATGTTTTGTTACTAGCATTACAATCGGGTTACTGTTTTGGACGGGTTTTGATGCAGAAGTTTAACACAGTACTATCTAACAAAACATTTGAGCTACAGTCAGATTTGAGTACAGCAATACAATACAATTATAATTATACATTTCTGTATTAGGTGTATGTCACTTCTGCCTAAAATTGTCTGTAGGAAAAAGTTTTGACTGTAGAAGATATTCAAGATATTCACAAAATTTCAATTCCGTCCTTTCACTGGTGCTTGAGTTACTGTTCTTTTTAAAATAAAAGTAGTATATTTAGAAAAGGCTATGTTAACACTTTGGAAACTTGTGTTGTAATATTTAGTATTCTTGTAATATAAGTGAAATTGATAGTGTTTTTTATTGTTTTGCTGGGAACTGACAGTGTAAAAGGATTTTTAAGAAATTGTTTACTAAGAAGATGTTCTTGTTGACTTGTAAAATAATATTTGTTCAGTTTCACACAAATTTCATTCTGCAAAGCTTATCATTTTTCATTTCTTTCAGATACAGTACACTGGATCTGGTGTTTATGACCTTTCAATCGATGAATTATGTGAGGACAAAAGAAATGGCACACTTAAGTTTATTTGTAAGTTACTGGGTAAATATGTACAGGATATTTGTTTGTTTTGCTGTAATATCGCAATATTTTTCAACAAAAACATCAGGCGCAGTATTATCATGAGTAGCACAGCCAGAAGTGAAATAAGAAAATAGCATTAATGAGTAAAAGATATTTTGATATTGCACAGAAACAACAAATTCCACCATAATTTTAAGGCATTGAAGGACTTTATTACTACACAGAAATATTACCTATGATTAAACTATGTGTGGCACACGTGACCCATGGTTGTCTGTCAAAACTCAGGGGTCACTATTGAATGTAAAGTATTTTTCTTAGTAACTTTTATGTGCATTGAGGGATTTTGTTAGTACTGCACACAAATGTTCCCCATAATAAAACAATGTGCCACATACATGATGTATTTCAAGGTCACTTTTGAAATTTAAGTACAGATGGTTTTTGTTTATTAGCTCTTGAATGCCTTGAAGCATTTTAGTCTTAAACTGTTGCCAACAACAACACGCGATGAACACTAAAAAGTTTTGCAACGGTCATAGACTTCTGTTTTGCCACTGCAATACTCAGTCACTTGTTTAAGTAAACATTAATAGAATAATAATATTCAAATTAACATTTAATATAGCACTTTTAATTAAAATTATTGCTATGATGTACCATTCAAGAAATATGACTAGTCAATAAAAGTAGTAAGTGTAATACTTATTTGATATTGTATGTTGCTCATTTCTCATATGTTTTCAAATTATGATATGCTAGAAATACTATGAAGCTTTCTTATTTTACAGAACTGTCTATGGTGTATTCTCAAGCGTATGGCCATAACAGATGAAAATGGGGAGTCACATATTGTTACAGTTGTTAAGACAGAAACTTTTAGTGTCAAATCACAGCTTACAATTTCTCTGAGTTTTGTCTAGGTATAAGAATATTACCCAAGATATGGAACATATTAAATATTTCTTAGAATCTGAGTGTGGTATGAAGTGTGATATTTTGACTTGAAACATAACTCCATGTGATACTTTATTTATCTCAGGACTTTGTAACTGACTGAAAATGTTAATGTAATTTGTATAACTAAGAATGATTGTGTAGCAGTTTTCAGTTACAAGTGAAAACATGACTTGTGTATTTTTTTCATTTTCTTCAAGTGAATTTATGCACTAATAAAAACTTAAATATATATTTGATATTTTTAATGACTTTTAAACAAAATAAAAAAAAAAAGAAATCTGCAATGTATTGTAAGTAGATCGTTGGTATTGGCTAAGATGAATGTTTAGGTATATTTTTTCTTGCAAGATATAAGACCATCAGTTTTGGAGTTTTGTTAAGGAGTTCATCATTAATCGTTAAGGAAGCTGTCCGAGAACCATAACTTTCTTTGCATTAAGAATTATGACCTTTCTACACATAAAGAGTCTCCCTTTTATTTTTTCCAAGTTTCTTGAATACTGTTTGGGCTATAGTTTTGAAACTTTGTACACTTGTTTATTACTGTTATTAGATAGTTGAGTACACAAGGAATCATTACTCGACATGTAATCTTTTGAGAAATTATGGCCTTCTTCAACAACGAGATTAGGACTTTCTTGTTAAGTGTCCATTTTCTACGAAACTGTAAAATGTACAGCTTTAAAACTTTGAACACTTATTTTTGTAGTTGAGTAGTTTAACTCGTATATTTTTTTGGTACTATTACAGGTATAGTTTTATATTTATACATTTCGTATCAACGGTAGGTGAGTAAGAAGGCAAAAGAAATTAACTCTTTTCTTGCATATAACCTAATGTCTTTAAAAAAATTGAGAGCACAATAATATCAGAGTACATGTATGTGCCAAAAGTATTTTTAGTAACACATTATTTTACATGCACTGAGTGACTGTTGTGTATATTTTATTAAGTTTTAATGAAGAAGGTACATGATATTTATGTCTGAAAGTGTTAATAATGAAATTATTGCCATTTACTGACTTTGTATAATTCTGGTATTCTTTCTTTTACAAATACTATAAAAAAGATTCATTATCATGTAACATAAATAATTGATAGAATATGTAGCATCAAATTTATTTGCTTAGTTTTATATTTATGAAACTGGGGTCTTAATGGCCGAATGGTTAAAGTGTCTGACTTCTAAGCACTTGCCCGTCAACAATGTAGGTTTGATCGTCATTCAGGTCATTGAATTCTTAAAGTGATGGTTCTACCCAGTTGTCTGCCAGTGATGAAATAAGCATGGAGGGTACCTTAGGTCTTCCTCCACCATCAAACCTGGAAATTTACCATATGACCTTTTGTCTGCACGACATTAACACCACCTCTCCTCAAGATAAATTTGTATTAATTAGAATTATGTTTTCTCAGTTATAAACTACAAACACAATTAATAGCATTTGAATTACATGTATACTGAAAGAAATGCTAAAGGGAAGTAATAAAATTTGTAAATGACAGACAAAATGTGTGTTTGTTTATATTTTTGATAAGTGATGGACTTGGAAGTGTGTTTCTTGAATATTTCAGTTCTCCTTTCGAATTTAAAAAAGTAGGTACTGTCTCTATATTTTTGGTGTAGAGAAAGTTTCTGTTGGTTTGTTTGTTTGTTTGTTTTGGGTTTAACGCCGTTTTTCAACAGTATTTCAGTCATGTAACGGCGGGCAGTTAACCTAACCAGTGTTCCTGGGTTCTGTACCAGTACAAACCTGTTCTCCGCAAGTAACTGCCAACTTCCCCACATGAATTATCAGAGGTGGAGGACTAATGATTTCAGACACAATGTCGTTTATCAAATAGTCACGGAGAACATACGCCCCGCCCGAGGATCGAGTTTCTGTTGGATTTAGCTGAAGGTTTCGAAGTAGGCGTTGAGAAACAAAAATCAAACAACACCAAATCATAGAAAGAAAGAGTTGTTTGACATGACAATTGAACAGCTTGTAAAACATGTACTATTACTTTACGAAACTAGTGTCAGTATACTGATATAAACTTTGAATTCCGTAAATTGACTGCGTATAGGGGCCCAACTTCCGGACAGTCAAACGCCTTTAAAACCTCACCATTTTCAAAGAACTGTTACACATGTTCGTTCTGTTGCGTTTGCAATTGCGTGCGAGTAGTGAAATTTCACATAACAAGGTGGAACATAGTTTTCAGCAATTGTTTATCTTTATTTCTTTACAAATGGCATTCATTTTGAAAGGGAGACAAATTTTTCTCGATGATTACTTAAAATAATCGGATAAAGTTGTTTCCCTTTGAATATGAATGCCATTTGTACTTAAAATAATAGGAAAAAATAACATTGTTGATGTACAGTTTATCATAAGACACCACCGCAGCCGTTTTATCCCTTTTCGCCTAAATTAAATAAGGTATGAGTTTCGCCGTCTGTCGACAATTTCTTGCGGGTACTATCGCCTAGACTAAAGTCTAGTGTTTTCAAGTTTGTCACGTGCAGCTTGTTTGATTTCCATTTTATCTCCACAGAAAAAAGATTTTACGACATTAGGGCGTGTTTTCTTAGCTCGATAACGGCCGAATATGTGAGCCCTATCAAATTTGAAACGTGTCCGAGCGTCATCAATTTTGAGTGTCCGCACAGAATTCCCAAATTTTATCACAACGATTTTCAGATTTATGTAGCTCAAACGTCTTGCATTCTGCAAAATTAAAAAATAAAAAATTGTCACGCATTGACCGAGATTTAATATCGAGAACATCTTCGTCGAGGTTCTGTTCAGAGATGTTAAATCGTCTACTGCTTTTGTCAGTATTTTAACTTAATTTTTCTCTGCTGTCAGTAATTTTTCCAGAGCGCCAGTTTTCAGTTTAATGTCTTCGCATTCTTGGCTATCATAATTGCGGCTGACCTCTATTTCGGAAAGCTTACGAGCATTTTCGGCCAACTTACTTTCCAAAGAAGTGACCCTGTTTTCGACCATTGACACCTTCCTATTGATACTGGAGACTTCGCATTCAATTTTTAATAAGTTTTGTTTCTATAGCTATTTGGCCCGACTCTATGGAATTCAGTTTCTACAGTATGGCAGCGAGCACCGGTTGATCAGCAGCAGTAAGGGCTGGTAATCTGGCACCGGCGCCGGATCACCATGGGGCTTGTTGCTAGGTGCCAGATCACAATCCAGCCCGTCCGTTGCTAGGGACCGCCATCCAGGGTGCCAGATCATCACCAGGGTGCCATATCACCATTCAGGCTGCCAGATCACCACCCGTGGTGCCAGATCATCATTTAGGGTACCATATTACCATCCCATGCGTTGCTAGGTGCCATATCACCATCCAGGGTGCCAGATCACCATCCAGGGTACTATAATTATTAATACCAATAGACAATAAGAGAAAAGGTACTTTCTTTCTTAAAAGAAATGGAGTGGCCTTGAAAAGGGCCGTTGTATTTTTATTTAATTGTTTACTTCTTGGCCTGTGTTCTGACATCCTGCTCTT
This sequence comes from Mercenaria mercenaria, assembly GCF_021730395.1. Lineage (NCBI taxonomy): Eukaryota > Metazoa > Mollusca > Bivalvia > Venerida > Veneridae > Mercenaria > Mercenaria mercenaria. The sequence goes on along the minus strand of NW_026461159.1, from coordinate 22 downwards.
CACCCTTACTATTTTCCTGCTG